>NC_036855.1:38729527-38772536 GCF_002910315.2 Salvelinus sp. IW2-2015 | reverse complement strand
GCATTAACAACAATCAAGCAACCCAGAAGTGCTAAAAAATAGCCCATATTAACATATATAGCCTAAGAAACAAGGTCAATGAAGTCAAAAACTTGCTTGTAACAGATGACATTCATATTCTGACTATCTCTGAAACTCACTTAGATAATACCTTTGATGATACAGTGGTAGCAATACATGGTTATAACATCTACCGAAAAGACAGAAATGCCAACGGAGGCTGTGTTGCAGTCTATATTCAGAACCACATTCCTGTTAAGCTTGAGACGATCTAATGTTAAATACTGTTGAAGTAATATGGCTACAGGTTCATCTGCCTCACCTAAAGTCAATTTTTGTGGGAAGCTGCTATAGACCATCAAGTGCCAACTGTCATGTTTTGTCATTGATTATCATGTCTTTGTCCCTGTGCTTCCCCCTGCTGGTCTTATTAGGTTCTTTCTCTCTCTCTCTCCTCCTCCCTCTCTCCTCTCCGCTCTCTCTCTCTCTATCGTTCCGTTCCTGCTCCGCAGCTGTTTCTCATCTCTCTACGACCTCATTTACTCTTTCACACCTGTCCCCTATTTTGCCTCTGATTAGAGTCCCTATTTCTCCCTCTGTTTTCCGTTCTGTCCTTGTCGGATTCTTGTTTGATGTTTGCTGTTCCTGTGGTCCTTGTTCGCCCTGTCGTGTTCTTTGCCTTCTTCAGATGCTGCGTGTGAGCAGGTGTCTATGTCGCTACGGCCAGTGCCTTCCGAAGCGACTGCAGTCTGTGTCGCGTCTCCAGTCGTTCCTCTCTATTGCGAGAGGTTTTCAGTTTCCTGTTTTGGATTTACCATTGATATATCCAGGAGAATCATTATTTGTTTATTACTGGAATAAAGACTCTGTTACTATTTCGTCGCTTTTGGGTCCTCATTCACCAGCATAACAGAAGAATCCGACCAAGATGGACCAGCGACTACGGATTCTCGCAACACTGCCGTCGAGATCAGGAGCAATGCTCGGCAGACACGAGCAGGAATTGTCTGCTGCTCGCCATGCCGTTGAGACCCCTGTCCGCTCAGGTCTCCGATCTCTCAGGACGTTTCAGAGTCTTCGTCTCGTGCCACCAGCTACTTCCTGGTCTTCCGAGTCTCCGGACCTAGGGTAATAACCACATGTTACTCTGGGCAGCCCACTGAGTGTCGCTCCTTTCTCACCCAGTTGTGATATTGTGTTCTCTCTCCAGCCCAACACATACTCAAGAGAGAGAGCTCGGATCGCTTACGTCATATCACTCCTTACTGGTCGGGCTCGGGAGTGGGGCACAGCTATCTGGGAGGCAAGGGCTGAGTGTTCTAACGTTTATCAGAACTTTAAAGAGGAGATGATACGGGTTTTTGATCGTTCAGTTTTTGGAAGGAGCTTCCAGGGTCCTGGCTTCCCTATGTCACAGGTGGATCGATCATAACGGATTACTCGATAGAGTTTTCACATCTTGCTGCATCCAGTGACTGGAACGAGCCAGCGTTGCTCCGCTCGTTTTCTGGGGACTGCCACGCTGAGGTTAAGGATGGAGATTCTCTCCCGGGAGGTTCCTTCCAGCGTGGACTCTTTGATTGCTCTCGCCATCCGCATGAAACGACGGGTAGATCTTCGTCACCGAGCTCGTGAAGAGAGCTCGCGTTAACGGTGTTTCCCCTCCTCCGCATCTCAACCATCTCCTCCCACCGGCTCAGAGACTGAGCCCATGGCAGCTGGGAGGTATTCGCATCTCGACTAAGGAGAGGGAACGGAGAATCACCAACCGCCTTTGCCTCTATTGCGGTTCTGCTGGACATTTTTGTCATGTCATGTCCCAGTCAAGAGGCCAGAGCTCCATCATGTAAGCGAGGGCTACTGGTGAGCGCTACTACTCAGGTCTCTCCATCAAGATCCTGTTACTACTTGTCGGTCCATCTACGCTGGACCGGTTCGGCTGCTTCCTGCAGTGCCTTGAATAGGACTCAGGGCTGAGGGTTGTTTTATGGACGAGCATGGGCTCGGAAACATGACATTCTTCAGACAGTTAGGGAAGCCGCACGCCCATGTTCGCCTTAGATGGTAGTCTTCTCCCCAGTATAGATGTGAGACACTACCTTTGAACCTCCCCAGTATCTGGTAACACAAGTGAGACCATTTCCTTTTTGATTTTTCGTTCACCTTTTACACCTGTTGTTTTGGGTCATCCTGCTAGTATGTCATAATCCTTCTATTAATTGCGTCTAGTAATTCTATCCTATCCTGGAACGTTTCTTGTCATGTGAAGTGTTTATGTCTGCTATCCCTCCTGTGGTCTTCTGTCCCCTCTACTCAGGAGAACCTGGTGATTTGACAGGAGTGGCCGGAGGAATATCATGATCTGCGCACGGTCTTTCAGTCGGTCCAAGAGCCAGCTCCCTTCCTCCTCACCGGTCGTTATGATTGTTTGTATTTGCTCTCCTTCGGGACCACTCCCCTCGGGTAGACTATACTCTCTGTCGGCTCCCGAACGTAAGGCTCTCGAGATTATCTGTCTGTTTCTCTCCGACGAAATTGTATAAATTGCCCTAATTTTGCTGGACCCCAGGAAGAGAGAGTAGCTGCTGCTTTGGCAGCAGCTAATGGGGATCCATAATAAATACAAATAAATAAGTATGCAGATTACACATAAAAACAACCAGGTGTGGTGCTTCGCTCTGTAATAATAAATACAAATACAAAAATGCAGAAGATAGCCTTATTTGGTAAAATACCCAGTCCCTATTATGGCAAGAACAGTTCAAATAAGCATAGATTAACAACAGTCCATCATTACTTTAAGACATGAAGGTCAGTCAATACGGAACATTTCAAGATCTTTGAAAGTTTCTTTAAGTGCACTTCATCAGGCTAGGCCCCWTTTTTCTCCACTTCCTGTGTGAATGATGTGCCCCCAAAAAACTGCCTGTTACTCAGGCCCTGAATCCAGGATATACATATAATTGGTACCATTGGAAAGAAAACACTTTGAAGTTTGTAGAAATGTTAAAATAATGTAGCAGAGTATAACACAATAGATATGGTAGGAGAAAACCCAAAGAAAAACCCAGATTTGTTTTTGTTTTTGAGAGACCATGCTCTTCCAATGGCCAGTATAAGGGCATACTCAATTCTACCTCCCAGGATGCAATTCCTATGGCTGCCAATGGGTGTRAGCAGTCTATGTTCACGATTTCAGGCTTGTAACTTGAATAACGAATAAGAACAGTTTTAGTACAAGGACACAGTCTTGGAAATCCGTGTTTGCACGTGCCAAGAAGACAAGAKGCACCTGATTTCCTATTMCCTATTGAACATACTTKTTTCCGTAAGAAATATTATAGTTTGATTACATTTAAGGTATCTGAGGATTAAATAGAAATATATATTGACTTGTTGAAACAAAGTTTAGGGGTAGGTTTTCYGACTCTTTTCTTTGCATGTTGAACGAGTGGATTACTCAAATCGATGGCGCCAACTAAACAGACTTTTTGGGATATAAAGAAGGATTTTATCTGTCAAAAGGACACTACATGTTATAGCTGGGACCCTTTGGATGATAAATCAGAGGAAGATTTTTWWAAACTAAGTGAATATTTCATCGCTATTTGTGAATTTATGAAACCTGTGCTGGTGGAAAAATATTTTGACGTGGGGCGCCGTCCTCAAARAATCGCATGGCATGTTTTCGCTGTAATAGCTACTGTACATCGGACAGTGCAGTTAGATTAACAAMAATTAAAGCTTTCATCCCATCTAGGACACTTGTATGTACCTAAATGCTTAATATTCATAACTTTTTGATTATTTATTTGAATTGTGCGCCCTCCAGTTTCACCGGTAGTTGTCCTGCATGCGGGACGATGAGGCTTAAGTTTTAAGTGCAGRCGCAAAAAATMTAAAGCGCTATGATGAAACTGGCTCTCATGAGGACCGCCACAGGAATGGAAGACCCAGAGTAACCTCTGCTGCAGAGGATAAYTTCATTAGAGTTAGCTGCACCTCAGATTGCAGCCCAAATAAATGCTTCACAGAMTTCAAGTAACAGACATATCTCAACATCAACTGTTCAGAGGAGACTGCATGAATCAGGKCTTCATGGCCTTCAAACCACTACTGATGGACACCAATAAGAAGAGACTTGCTTGGGCCAAGAAACATGAGCAATGGACATTAGACTGGTGGAAATCTGTCCTTTGGTCTGATGAGTCCAAATTTGCGATTTGTCCAACCACTGTGTCTTGTGAGATGCAGAGTAGGTGAACGGAGYATCTCCACATGTGTGGTTCCCACCGTGAAGKATGGAGGAGGAGGTGTGATGGTGCGGTGGGTGCTTTGCTGGTGACACTGTCTGTGATGTATTTAGAATTCAAGCATACCACAGCATTCTGTAGCGATACGCCATCCCATCTGCTTTGCGCTTAGTGGGACTATCAATTGTTTTTCAACAGGACAATGACCCGAAACACACCTCCAGGCTGCGCAAGGGCTATTTGACCAAGGAGAGTGATGGAGTGCTGCATCAGATGACCTGGCCTCCACAATCACCCGACCTCAACTCAATTGAGATGGTTTTGGATGAGTTGGACCGCAGAGTGAAGGAAAAGCAGCCAACAAGCGCTCAGCATATGTGGGAACTCCTTCAAAATCTGCGCATACGGTGGAATGAGATGCATCCAATGCAAGAAAACATATATAACTAGCTTAAACTGACAGAATTTTGGGGGGGATTTTTTGATTAAGCTAATTAGATTTCCACAGGAGCATGGATATTGACTAGGGGGTTAAACTCTTTATGACAATACATTACATATCTCATAAGGCCTTATTTTGAGGCCCAGTTTTACCAAGATACAGTGGCCTGAAACTCATGCTTAACAGGCCACATCAGGCTTACAATTAGGGATGCAAAATTCTGGTATCTTTCCCCAAATTCCCTGATTTAGAAAAAAATCCTGGATTTCAAGAATCTTTCAACCGGGATTTCTGGAAAACCTGGGAAATTTGCCCGTTTTTTGCAACCCTACCAGCATGTTACATTATGCTGGCTTGCATAGTGATGTGTAATTTCTATTGGAATCCAGGCCAGAGGATATTCAGCAGTTGGAATTTTGTATTCATAATGACAGTCAAATCAAATCAAATCAAATGTTATTGATCACATACACATGGTTAGCAGATGGTATTGCGAGTTTCGCGAAATGCTTATGCTTCTAGATCCGACAGTGCAGCAGTATCTAACAGGTTATATCAAACAATTCCACAACAAAACCTAATATCAAACATATTCCACAACAAAACCTAATACACACAATCTAGTAAAGGAATGGGATAAGAATATATAAGTATAAAATATATGGATGAGCAGTGACAGAGCGACTAAGATGCAATAGATAGTAAAGAATAGACAGTGAAGGGCACAGTTTATAGTATATACAGTACATATGAGATGAGTAATTTGAGGTAGGTAAAAATTCTTAAAGTGGCATAATTCAAGTGTCTAGTGTTCCATTTATTAAAATGGCCAATGATATCAAGTCTGTAGCTAGGCAGCCGCCTCTCTGTGCTAGTGATGGCTGTTTAACAATCTGATGGCCTTGCGATAGAAGCTGTTTTTCAATCTCTCTGTCTCAGCTTTGATGCATATGTACTGACCTCGCCTTTTGGATGGAAGCGGGATGAACAGGCAGTGGCTCGGGTGGTTGTTGTCCTTGATGATCTTTATGGCCTTCCTGTGACATCGGGTGCTGTAGGTGTCCTGGAGGGCAGGTAGTTTGCCCCCGGAGATGCATTGTGCAGACCACACCGCCCTCTGGAGAGCCCTGCGGTTGTGGGCGGTGCAGTTGCCGTACCAGGCTGTGATACAGCCGGACAGGATGCTCTAGATTGTGCACCAGTAAAAGTTTGGGAGTGTTTTCGGTGACAAGCCACATTTTTTCAGCCTCCTGCGGTTGAAGGGGCGCTGTTGCGCCTTCTTCACCAGACTGTCTGTGTGCGTGGACCATTTCATTTTGTCGGTTATATGTACACCGATGAACTTAAAACTTTCCACCTTCTCCACTGCTGTCCCGTCGATGTTGATAAGGGGGTGCTCCCTTTGATGTTTCCTGAAGTCCATGATCATCTATTTTGTTTTGCTGACATTGAGTGAGAGGTTATTTTCCTGACACCATACTCCGAGGGCCCTCACCCCCTCCCTGTAGGCTGTCTCGTCGTCGTTGTTGATAATCAAGCCTACCACTGTTGTGTCGTCTGCAAATTTGATGATTGAGTTGGAGTTGTGCATGGCCACGCAGTCGTGGGTGAACAGGTAGTACAGGAGGGGGCTGAGAACACACCCTTGTGGGGCCCCAGTGTTGAGGATCAGTGGAGTGGAGATGTTGTTTCCTACCTTCACCACCTGGGGGCGGCCCGTTAGGAAGTCCAGGACCCAGTTGCACAGGGCGGGTCGAGACCCAGGGTCTCAAGCTTAATGATGAGTTTGGAGGGTACTATGGTGTTGAATGCTGAGCTGTAGTTAATGAACAGCATTCTTACATAGGTATTCCTCTTGTCCAGATGGGATAGGGCAGTGTGCAGTGTAATGGCGATTGCATTGTCTGTGGTGATACCTGATTTCAGTTTTGTGCAAATGCTGCTATCAATCCATGGTTTCTGGTTAGGGAAGGTTTTAATAGTCACAGTGGGTACAACACCTCATATACATTTCCTTATAAACTCGCTCACCGAGTCAGCTTATACGTCAATGTTAGTCTCTGAGGCTACCCGGAACATATCCCAGTCCACGTGATCGAAGCAATCTTGAAGCATGGAATCAGATTGGTCAGATCAGCATTGGATAGACCTAAGCACGGGCGCTTCCTGTTTTAGTGTCTGCCTATAGGAGGGGAGCAACAAGATGGAGTCATGGTCAGATTTGCCAAATAGAGGGCGGGTTAGGGGCCTTGTGTGCATTGAGGTTGTTAGAGTAGCAATGGTTGAGTGTGTTATTCGCTCGTGTACTGCAATCGATATGCTAATAGAATTTAGGTAGCCTTGTTCTCAAATTAGCTATGTTAAAATCCCCAGCTACAATAAATGCAGCCTCAGGATATATGGTTTCCAGTTTGCATAAAGTCCAGTGAAGTTCCTTGATGGCCGTCTTAGTATCCGCTTGTGGGGGGATATACACGGCTGTGACGATAACTGAGGAGAGTTCTCTTGGGAGATATTATGGTTGGCATTTGATTGTGAGGAATTCTAGGTCAGGTGAACAAAAGGACTTGAGTTCTTGTATGTTGTTACAATTACACCATGAGTCGTTTAATCATGAAACATACACCCCGGCCCTTCTTTTTACCGGAGAGATGTTTATTCCTGTCGGCGCAATGCACTGACAATCCCGTTGGCTGTACGTACTCCAACAGCGTGTCTCCAGCTAGCCATGTTTTRGTGAAATGGAGTATGTTACAATCCCTGATTTCTCTCCCTGATTTCATCGACCTTATCGTCACWCCTCAGTCAGGGTTAGGAACAGCGTGAGGAGACTACCTAAGCYTTTTAAACGGAAATAACCATTTCAGTAACGGGTGCAAAAAACTAACTAAGTGATTGGATTAGTTTACAAAAATMTATGTTATTTATCTTTGTGTAGCATAAGATTAATCAATCAATCACTCAATGTACATGCAAAAACAGAGATATTAAAAACAATTCCAAAAAATCTACCTGCAGTTTTGCTTGTTATTTTTATCATAACTTAGAGTTGATGTGACTTCTCATTTAGTTTTGAGCCATTACCACACAAACATTTGAAGTAATAATGACTTTTCATTGACTTTGAGTTAGACTACCAGAAGTATTTGAGTTAAAAATGCTTTGGGGTTTACAGTGATAGACTCAATCAAATACTCAAGGTATTTCTAAGAAATCTACTAAGAAGAAGTTTTAGAGGACAAATTGGACACCCGGTGTGGAAAATGAACAACAGTAGACAGACAAATGAAGATTCATCAGGGTGCTTATTATTGGGGGGGCGCCTCGCTGTGAGCGCCTGAAAAAAACCAAGGGTGCAGGACTGAGAGGGTGCCGAAGAAACAAATGAGCAAGCGAATGAACACCACTCTCATCTGTCTGTCTGGTCCACCTGCTGGCATCGCCTCCAGCCTGGCCTTAGCCAGTGATTCCGCTCACAAACAAGGGCACCTGGGTACCCTTCACGGGTATTAGATAAACCAGACTGGCGCCCACTCTTCCCCTGAATACACCTCAGACAGCCTCTCCCTGTTGGGATGAATGCATAGGGCGTCTTTGAAATCAGAGGTCTTTCACTTTCCTCTGTTTAAGAGGGTTGTTTTGTGTGTGTGGGAGAGCGAGAGAGAATATAATAAAAAAATGCAAGCTTCAAGCTTMAATACGTTGGGAATACAAAATTAGACCATTTGTAGCAATTAGTAGTAGTAGTGGTTGCCCTTGTCATTACTATGCAAAATGTGTAATTGCAGTACATTCATACATGAGTGGGTTAGTCACTTTAAAGATCAGCTCTGCCACTTTGCTGCATCGGATTATGTCACTGTGTGTCTCATTATGAGCAGGACAAGCTCAGACACTGAATATGTCTGCCTATTTATTGCAGTACCACCAAAAAACAAAAACTACTGACAAATTGTTGAATCGAATTAAAAGTTCCCTGCAGTCTGTAGGATAATCTAATGAAGTTATTAAATTATACAGTCTATAACTCTATTGTGATCAATAGGTGCTACCTAACTAGATGAGTGTCGTTGTAGCAGCAGTATGACTCAGGGAGACTTCATTCAGACATGAGCTGCCAGAACCACCAGCTTCTAACAGCCTCCTGGGCTTCCACATACATTTCTAGGTCACTTTACATGCTAATGTAGCATTAAATCACAGAGAAAGCTAAGCAAACATGAACACACGCACACACCAGGCCCTCAGTGTCCAGCATGAAGTCACGAGCTCTGCTGGTTGGCTACTGCGTAGCAACCTAGCAGTGCCAAAAGCCCTGGTCTGCCCTAGAAAGCCTAGGGAAATTACGATCGCCAGAACGGCCAAAATAATTTAGTTAGACGTCCGTTTTGGGCTCTAAAATGTGTTTATTATTATCAAGTTCGATTTGCACGGTGAATTATTTTAATAAAGTTCGCTACAAATTGAGATATTTAATTAAATAGCGATCCATTCTGACAACTACATTTGTCGTCACACAGTACCACTTGCTGACACAGACCAATCATGGGCCGGCAAGTTCTGGAAGCGCTCTCAGGCAGGATGAAAACTACTACATCAACCATGATCCTTTGCTAGTTAAGGCCACATTCACCATAATCCTTAGTGATTTTTCTATCACAGTCACCTTCAGCAATATGGCGCCTTTCAAATTCAAATACTTCCGGCTTCATGCACCATCAGGAATTTTCCATAGGAATATGCGGGTGACATCAGCGCTATCACTATCTACTGGTTTTAATGTCTATTGCACACACACGCACGCACAAACGCACACACGCACGCACGCACACACGCACACGCACACACTGAAGCTTTGAGCAAGCCAWATGCTTTGTATCCAGGTGGTGGTCCTATATGGCTGAGTGGAGAGCAGTCTGTAGACAGACTATTTAGACAGACTCTTTACTAACTTTAGCATGTGGCTTTCACACCTTTTACAGTGAGCTCCAAAATAAATGGGAAAGTGACACATTTTTTGTTGTTTTGCCTCTGTACTCCAGCACTTTGGATTTGAAGTGATACAATGACTATGAGGTTAAAGTGCAGACTGTCAGCATTAAATTGAGGCAGTGGAGGCTGCTGAAAACGGCTCATTATAATGGCATCATATAAAGGAGCAAATGGAATGGCATCAAACACCTGAAAACCATTTGTTTGATGTATTTGAAACCATTCCACCGATTCCGCTCCAGTCATTACTACAAGCTCGTTCTCCCCAATTAAGGTGCCACCAACCTCTTGTGATTTGAGGGTATTTTCCTCTATATCGGGTGAARCGTTTAGAAATCACACTTTGTGTACATAGTTCACACATTTCAAGGGACCAAAAGTATTGGATTAAAGTAGTCAGAAGTTTAGTATTTGATAATTTTGTGCCCAATGGAAATGAATGGTAAATAATGTATTGTGTCATTTTGGAGTCACTTTTCATGTAAATAAGAATACAATATGTTTCAAAARACTTCTACATTAATGTGGATGCTACCATGATTATGTGAATAATGATGAGTGAGAAAGTTACAGACTCACAAATATCACCCCCCCAAAAATATATTATTTGCTATTTTAATATTTGCACGTCTTCAGCTTTCTCACTCGTTACTCATGATTAATTCAGGTTTATCCACATTAATGTGGCCTTCAACTTTTTATTTTCACCACTGGCAGGAGATTAGGGGTATGCAAATAGTTTAAAAGTAGTGGACAAGTTCTATGCCAAGAAGAAGCATGAAAGCAAGCGCCAAGATAGGAGAAATAGAGGATGGTGTAGTACAGATGGACATGCAAGGATGCACGCACAGACACACCCAAATGGAGGCAAACGCATACACAAACGCACACAAGCATGCACACACACACTCTCACAAACACACACTTGTGCTCACACACACAAATGAATGTGCACACAGACACACACACACACACACACACACTCATTCTAAGAAGTTGCCCTTCTGTGTATTGTGCATACTGTTATATGCACCCCTCCCTTCAGAAGCTGTCATTAAACAGTGGTGGGTCAACTAGTCCTTGACATGACTACACTTCTCTGTTAGAGAAACTTTGTGGGATTCTCATATCTGCTGTTCCATACGTCTTAGAGAACCATATTGCTCCAGTGGAGTACAGTCATAGGAGACATGAGTGGAGGGGAGACTGGTAGGGGAGGCACCGGTGGAAGGCGTTGATARAGACCGATCCAGTAGCGTCACTAAGTGTACAGTATGTTAAATCCACTCAGGGAACTGCCAGATTTCAAGATCTCAAGGCACCTGGGTATAATTGATTTCAGACAGGGGAAATGTGGATTTTCAGCTATTTCCATATATACTGAGTTTACAAAACATTAGGAACATCTTCCTAATATGCCCTCAGAACAGCCTCAATTCGTCTGGTTATGGACTCTACAAGGTGTCGAAAGTGTTCCACAGAGATGCTGGCCCATGCTGACTCCAATGCTTTCCACAGTTGTGTCAAGTTGGCTGGATGTCCTTTGGGTGGTGGACCATTCTTGTTACACATGGGAAACTGTTGATCGTGAAAAACCTAGCACTGTTGCAGTTCATGACACACTCAAACCGGTACTCCTGGCACCTACTACCATACCCCATTCAAAGGGCACTTCAATATTTTGTCTTGTCCATTCACACAGTAAAAATAAAAGTGTTCATATAACTCCTATAGAGTTGAATTCAACACTGTTTCAGATAACATTTGTTCCCAGTCTACATAATGTTAAGGTTACTCTCAGGTGGTGTCACATTTTCAGAGTTAATTTGACTCAAAATGGTGTTAATATTCACACATCTTTTTTTTTCATTCCACTGAATTGAGTTGAATTTACACTGCAGTGACTGCATACTTTTACACTCCGATTTAATTCTGACACTAGAGCTCATTGACTCCTCATAATGTTGAAAATACTCATCCTGGGTTAAAATAAGTCAACACTGTAATTTTTACACCCTTTTTTACTGTGCACCCTCTGAATGGCACACATATACAATCCATGTCTAAATTGTCTCCTCACCTTCATCTATACTGATTGAAATGTATTTAACAGGTGACATCAATCATAGCTTTCACCTAGATTCACCTGGTCAGTCTATGTCATGGAAAGAGCAGGTGTTCCTAATGTTTTATACACTCAGTGTACAGTACAAGTACATTCGTGGCCAAAAGTTTTGAGAATGACACACATATTAATTTTCACAAAGTCTGCTGCCTCWGTTTGTATGATGGCAATTTGCATATACTCCAGAATGTTATGAAGAGTGAGCAGATGAATTGCAATRAATTGCAAAGTCCCTCTTTGCCATGCAAATGAATTGAATCCRCCAAAAACATTTCCACTGCATTTCAGCCCAGCCACAACAGGACCAGCTGACATCATGTCAGTGATTCTCTCGTTAACACAGGTGGTGGTGCCCCGATCCTGCAGCTGAATCAACTTTAGGAGATGGTCCTGGCGCTTGCTGGACATTCTTGGGRGCCCTGAAGCCTTCTTCACAACAATTGAACCACTCTCCTTGAAGTTCTTGATGATCCGATAAATGGTTGATTTAGGTGCAATCTTACTGGCAGCAATATCTATGCCTGTGAAGCCCTTTTTGTGCAAAGAAATGATGACGCACYTGTTTCCTTGCAGGTAACCATGTTTGACAGAGGAAGAACAATGATTCCAAGCACCACCCTCCTTTTGAAGCTTCCAGTCTGTTATTCGGACTCAATCAGCATGACGGAGTGATCTCCAGCCTTGTCCTCCTCAACACTCAGTCTGGAACAGCAGATATGAGAATCCCACAAAGTTTCTCTCACAGAGAAGTGTAGTTGTGCCAAGGACTAGCTGAGTGTTGACGAGGACAAGGCTGGAGATCACTCTTTCATGCTGATTGAGTTCGAATAACAGACTGGAAGCTTCAAATATTGACTCTTTGCATCAACTTCATGTAATTGTCAATAAAAGCATTTGACACGTATGAAATGCTTGTAATTATACTTCAGTATTCCATAGTAACATCTGACAAAAATATCTAAAGACACTGAAGCAGCAAACTTTGTGGAAATTAATATMTGTGTCATTCTCAAAACTTTTGGCCACGACTGTACATAGTGAGGACTTGACTCACCAATAATGTGTAAGAGACTGTGACACTTTGGAAAAGCTCTGGAAAGTCAATTTTACGTGAAGGGAATTTTTATATTGACAGTGAAAGCAAGACATGGAAAAGTGTTGAATTATCTCAATGACAACCAAAGCGGGCAAAGAGTGAATTTCAGTATAGRTGTGGCTTGATTTAAACTCACATCACATGTCTTGCTGAACTTCGAGTTTTGCTGAACTTTTCAAAGGGGATAGTTTCCCCATTGATATTGTTGCGTTTCTGGGCTTCACAGCCTGCAGACTCAGATGTTCTGATGTGTCAGGGCTCCCCTCTAAAGGTTTGTGTAAACAAACTGCAGTTCACTGATGGGAGGGGAAAGATGACAGAGCCATCTTGCCCTGGTTTCCAGAACTTTGAAGTCAGACTGATAGAAACAATGCAAATTCTGGAAGGAGCCTTGCCGAGCACTTCTTTTTAAGATGCCTGTGATACCAATTTTTGTGTGTTCTGTTTGTGCTTTTCTATCAACCAATTTCTGTGTTCATGCAAGTGACTGATTGAACGAATCGTCACTATCWGTATCTGCAATTTGACAGTATGCCTAAAGGGATATTTCGGTTTCAAGGTCTCAGAGAGAAGAAGCCTCATGAGGTATTGGTCTGTCACATYCATGACCCAGTATTGGTCGTCACATGAATGAAGCAAACATTAATTATGAATAAGCTAAATCATGCAAATGTAACTTGTCAGTATATAAGGGAACTAACGGGACTGCCCCGTTAGAGCTCACTTCAGACCGTTACTTCATGCATATAAGTTTGACTGTGACCTCTCCAGCTTGCGYTCAATAAAGAATGATTCATATAAGATTGACTTTGAGTGTCCCAGTGTAAGAATTTCCACAACATGCKCAAAAACTCTGCAGAGATTAAGGGTAAATAAGCTCCATCAGGAACACTTTTCTCTGGCCTCGAATCCTGAGGTCTATTTAGGTATTTGGAGTCTGTGTCTACCTACTGGGCACATATGTCAACGTCTAGTTTTATATATCAGTTCTCCACATTGATTCAACTTCATCACAAAGATTTTTATGCCATTTTTGCCCAGTGGGTGGTTGTTTTGCCTTTCTTATAATGCCCAAAATCACAATCTGAAAACTTCTTGAGGATCGGTGTCCCGCTAGCGAGACAACTTCCGGTGAAACTGGAGGGCGCGCAATTCAAATAAATAATCATAAATATTATGGATTTTAAACATTTAGGTACATATAAGTGTCTTATATCGGCTGAAAGCTTAAATTCTTGTTAATCTAACTGCACTGTCCGATTTACAGTAGCTATTACAGCGAAAACATGCCATGCGATTGTTTGAGGACGGCGCCCCACATCAAAATATTTTTCCACCGGCACAGGTTTCATACATTCACATATAATGATTAAATATTCAATTACTTTTTGAAAATCTTCCTCTGATTTGTCATCCAAAGGGTCACAGCTATAACATGTAGTGTCAATTTGTTAGATKAAATCCTACTTTATATCCCAAAAAGTCAGTTTAGTTGGCGCAATCGGTTTGAGTAATCCACTCATTCAATTTGCAGAGAAAGGAATCTGAAAATCTACCCCTAAACTTTGTTTCAACAAGTCAAAATACATTTCTATTTACTCCTCAGATACCCTAAAATGTAATCAAACTATAATATTTATTTAGGAAAGAAGTATATTCAATAGGAAACCGATTTTAGCAGGTGCATAATGTCTTCAAACACAAATTTCGAAGGCTGGGTCATTCTAGAAACCTTGAACATAGACTGCTGACACCCAGTGGAAACCATAGGAATTGCATCCAGGGAGCTAATTTTCAATATGACCTTTCTCTTGCATTTCTAAGAGGATGGTCTCTCTCCCCCAAAACATTTGGGTGGGTTTTTCTCCTACCATATCTATTGTGTTATATTATTCTACATTATTTTAACATTTCCACACACTTCAAAGTGTTTTCTTTCCAATGGTAKAAATTATATGCATATCCTGGCTTCAGGGCCTGAGCTAKAGGCAGTTTACTTTGGGCACGTCATTCAGACAGGAAGTGGAGAAAAAAATGGGCCTGTCCCTAAGAAGCTGAAGAAAGTCAAGACTTGAACTTTTCTTTGGCTGAGGGTTACATATGTGTCAGTCGGTGGAGAGAGAGAGAGAGAGAAAGAGAGAAGAGAGAGAAAGAGAGAGAGAGAAAGAGAGAGAGAAAGAGAGAGAGAAAGAGAGAGAGAGAGAGAGAGAGAAGAGAAGAGAGAGATAGATATCGATCGATCAGATGCTCAACATAATCTGCTCACACCTACTGTAATGGTCCAGGCCTAAATCACACACAAACAACACTAGACTAGCTTTTACTATCTCATCCTGGAATATACAAGGTCTGAGGTCATCTGCCCAGACTTCATCCTTGAAATTGGAATACAGACATAATCATCCTACAAGAAACATGGTATGAAGAAGACGGACCCACTGGTTGCCCTCTAGGTTACAGAGAGATGGTAGTCCCATCCACCAAACTACCAGGTGTGAAACAGGGAAGAGACTCGGGGGGTATGCTAATTTGGTATAGTGCAGACCTAACCCACTCTATTAAATGAGTCAAAACAGGAACATTTTACATCTGGCTAGAAATTAATAAGGACATTATCTCAACAGAGAAACATTTCCTCATGTGTGCTACCTATATCCCCCCAATAGAAWCCCCATACTTTAACGATGACAGCTTCTCCATCCTAGAGGGGGCGATCAACAATTTCCAGGCCCAAGGAAATGTACTAGTCTGTGGTGACCCAAATGCCAGAACTGGACAAGAACCTGACACCCTCAGCACACAGGGGGACAAACACCTACCTGATAGCATTCCCTCTCCCATGTGCCCCCCTCGACACAACTACGACAACATAACCAACAAAAACGGATCACAACTCCTGCAGCTCTGTCGGACGCTGGGTATTAAAAATATAAACAATATAATTATAGAGATAAACTCAAAATACCAACATGTGAGAAATACTGTACTTTATTAATGTTTCAATGGAACCAACCAAAATCATACAATTATTTAATACAAAATAAATGTAACCAAAATCAAGGTTTCACAATTATTGGCACTCCTCATTTAGTACTTAATGCAACCACCTCTGGCAAGGATAACAGCATGGAGTCTTTTCCTGTAATGTTTGACAAGGTTAAGGAACACATTTGGAGAGATTTTGGACCATTCCTTTATGCAGATCCTTTCAAGATCTTTCACATTCTTGGGTTTGCGCTTATCAACTGCCCTCTTCCACTCAGCCCACAGGTTTTCGATTGGATTGAGGTCCGGCGACTGAGATGGCCATGGCAGAACATTGATTTTGTTGTCAGAGAACCATTTCTGTGTGGATCTTGATGTTTCAGGTCATTGTCTTGTTGGAAAGTCCACCTACGGCCAAGTCCCAGCCTTCTAGCAGAGGCAACCAGATTGTCAGGCAAAATTGCCTGATACTTGGTGGAATTCATTATGCCATCAATCTTAATCAGTGCCCCTGGACCTCTGGAATTAAAACAGCCCCAAAACATCACTAACCCCCGTCCATATTTCACCGTGGGTATGAGGTTCCTCTCCTTGCATGCATCTCTGTTTCGACGTCAAACATGCCGATGCTGTATCTGACCAAAACGTTCAATTTTGGTTTCATCTGACCAGAGCACCTTCTTCCAGTCATAATTTAAATAATGTTTGGCAAACTTCAAGCGCTTGCGTCTGTGTCTTGGGGTCAGAAAGGGCTTTCTTCTGGAAACCCTTCCAAAGAGCCTGTGGWMGTGGAGGTGGCGTCTGATGGTGCTTTTTGAAACCTGGTGACCCCAAGGCCTGCAATTCTWTCATAGTGATTCTTGGGGATTTTGTTGCTTCTCTCACCATCCTCCTCCCTATCCTGGGGGGAAAAATGCATTTGCGTCCTCTACCCGTGAGGTTTTCAACTGTTCCATATCTTTTGAATTTTTTAATAATTGCAATGACAGTGCTCAGTGGTATATTCAATCGTTTGTGGATCTTCTTCTAGCCATTACCAGATTTATCTGTCTCTTTTGAACTGCCAGTTCTTTGTTTTCTTCATGGTGTTGGATGACAGCAGGATATTGCATGTGTGTTACAGGAAACAGGAAGTGATGTAATGGCTTAATATWGTTCCTTAAGACTAAGATAAACTTAAATAAGTGGAATTTAATTTGAGGTTTAATTTTGGTAAATGTTATTTACAATAATKTTTAAGGGTGCCATTAATTGTGAAACCTTGATTTGGAGGACATTCATTTTTAATTAAATCAATACATTATTTTGGTTGGTTCCATTGAAACATTAATAAAGTAGAGTATTTCTCACATGTTGGTATTTTGAGTTTATCTCTATAATTATATTGTTTATATTTGTTTAAGCATTGTTTGTGCATTGCCAGTCAGGGGTGCCAGTAATTTTGGAGCCCACTGWACATAGTCAATAGTAGGCTTTGAGGGGGCTRCTATGGTAGGTACACATATAGCTCATTTCTTGGCAGTAGTACTGTAGACTACTTTATCACTGATCTCAACCCAGAGTCTCTTAGAGCGTTCASAGTCAGTCCACTGACACCTGTATCAGATCACAGCAAAATCACTCTACTTGAACAGAGCTTTGCTCAATCATGAGGCATCAAAGCCAAAGGAACTGAAAAATATTAAGAAATGCAATAAACTACCAGTGTAGAGTGTGCAAAGCTGTCATCAATGCAAAGGGTGACTATTTGAAGAATCTCGAATATATTTTGATTTGTTTAACCCTCGTTTGGTTACTACATGATTCCAAATGTGTTAGTTCATAGTTTTGATTGTCGTCACTATTATTCTACAATGTAGAAAATAGTAAATATAAAGAAAAACCCTTGAATGAGTAGGTGTTCTAAAACTTTTGACCAGTAGTGTAGAAGMAAGGAAAGTAYTGTGGAAATCTACCAAAAAACWATTAACAACAACAAATTAAATCCCTTCTAGACAATTTCCTGGACAATATGGTTCACTGTAATAGTGAAGGTGTAAACTTCGCATTAGAAAACCTAAACAGTATATTTGACCCCTCAGCTTCCCTATCAAATCTAAAAATGTCAATCAGACAACCTAAGAAAATTAACAACAATGAAAAATGGTTTGATGAAGAATGCAAAAACCTAAGTAGGGAATTGAGAAACCTATCCAACCAAAAACATAGAGACCCAGAACACCTGAGCCTACACCTTCATTATGGTGAATCACAAAAACAATACAGAAATACACCACTGAAAAAGAAGGAACAGCACGTCAGAAATCAGCTCAATGTAATTGAAGAATCCATAGAATCTAACCACTTCTGGGAAAATTGGAAAACTCTAAACAAACAACAACACAAAGAGTTATCTATTCAAAACGGAGATGTATGGAGAAACCACTTCTCCAATGTTTTTGACTCTATAACAAAAAGCAAACAGCAAAAACATATACATGGTCAAATACAAATCTTAGAATCAACTATTAAAGACTACCAGAGCCCAATGGATTCTCCAATTACATTGAATGGACAGGACAAAATACAAACCCTCCAACCAAAAAAGGCCTGTGGGGTTGATGGTATCCTAAATTAAATMATAAAATATACAGACCACAAATTCCAATTGGCTATACTTAAACTCTTTAACATCATCCTCAGCTCTGGCATATTCTCCAATATTTGGAACCAAGGAGTGATCACGAAATTATAAAATCCATGTACACAAACAACAAGTGTGCGGTTAAAATTGGCAAAAAAKCACTCACATTTCTTTTCACAGGGCCGTGGGTGAGACAGGGATGCAGCTTAAGCCCCACCCTCTTCAACATATATATCAACGAATTGGCGAGGGCACTAGAACAGTCTGCAGCACCCGGCCTCACCCTTCTAGAATCTGAAGTCAAATGTCTACTGTTTGCTGATGATCTGGTGCTTCTGTCCCCAACCAAGGAGGGCCTACAGCAGTACCTAGATCTTCTGCACAGATTCTGTCAGACCTGGGCCCTGACAYTAAATCTCAGTAAGACAAAAATAATGGTGTTCCAAAGAAGGTCCAGTTCCCAGGACCACGAATACAAATTCCATCTAGACACCGTTGCCCTAGAGCACACAAAAAACTATACATACCTCAGCCTAAACATCAGCGGTAAAACAAAGCTGTGAACGATCCAAGAGACAAGGCAAGAAGGGCCTTCTATGCTATCAAAAGGAACATAAAATTCAACATACCAATTAGGATCTGGCAAAAAATCCTTGAATCAGTTATAGAACCCATTGCCCTTTATGGGTGTGAGGTCTGGGGTCATCTCACCAACCAAGAATTCAAAAAATGGGACAAACACCAAATTGAGACTCAGACACTCAGAATTCTGCAAAAATATCCTCAGTGTACAACGTAAAACATCAAAGAATGCATGCAGAGCAGAATTAGACAGATACCCGGTAATTATCAAAATCCAGAAAAGAGCTGTTAAATTCTACAACCTCGGAAAAGGAAGCAATGCCCAAACCTTTCATAACACAGCCAACACCTACAGATAAATAKACTTGGAGAAGAGCCCTCTAAGCAAGCTGGTCCTGGGGCTCTGTTCACAAACAGACCCCACAGTGCCCCAGGACAGCAACACAATTATCCCCCAACCAAATCATGAGAAAACAAAAAGAMAATTATTAAAAGACACATTGGAAGGAATTTATAAAAAAACAGAGCAAACCAGTTTTATGACGATCGTAAATACCTTGCAGGAACTCTCTCTCCCACTCTGTAGAAATGGAAGTTAAAAATCCCTTTGTTACAAAAGAGAGAGATTTTGCAGTACTGTAACATCGAAAGGTTGGACATTGAAACAATATTTCTAACGTAAATAATGTGGGAAATGCTTGACGGGACTTAAACAATAATCATATCAAATAAGTTGTTGTTTTGTGATATTATTAAGGACAGTATAACCAAATAACGGTAACTCTACACATGTATACGTCCCAGTTATCAGATTTACATCTAAATGTTGTGGAACTTACGTGATTAAATATGAAACTATTTGTGAGAAGATGAAATGTGATTTTAGCCTTCTAAATMAGATAATGCTTTTTCATATAGACTTGTGCATAGTTAGTAACCATGCCCACGTAAGCACAGACATTGTGGCAACAGGATGGAACCGCCGTCCAAGGTGAGTGCTTAAAAGGATTCGCTGAAGAATGAACATATTAGACKAGACAGCGTGGAGCAGTGGCTACACGGCTGYGAAATGMTTTAAAACTAAAGACCGGTATACGTGCAGCACGAGCTGAATACGTTATGAAGGGGTTTAAAGACTACAATACCAGAAAATGGTAAGACCCTCTGAAACTCTCAAAGAAGACTACACAGGAACATTCAGTCTACAGCTGTTTTTGCACTGTTAGCCTAAGAAACTCGACCGAAGAAGAGCGACAAAGAACAATTCCCTTTCACCACTATAGGTATCTCTAGGGTATCTATTCTAAATAAACAGAGTGAAGGACAAGGCCCGCTACACCGCGAGTTACGCCTCTGGAAGATCCATTCTAACAGACACTCCGAGACCAAGAATCTACGACTACTAAGGACATGGTGACCTCTGGTGGACAACCAGAGAGTTACACAACCAGAGACATTCTGATGAACTACTCTCCACAGACTGATCGGGCGATTTCACCAGAGAGAGACGACAAAGACATACAAGTGTAAATATATACTTTGCATTTCCAAATCCGAATGAGCGGTTGTTAGGGTGCTAAATATCCACATTTACGATGAGCATATTATTCAACTCTATGTACGATAGTTGAATTCCTTTATCTCTCCTCCCGCTCTTTCTTTCCTACCCCTTTTCATTGTGTACCAAGTCGTCATATCGGGTTTGTCCACTAGGGACTTTTCATTGAATTGTTAGTAATCAATGTGTAATCTATCCTGTGTGTGTGTTTATGTATTTCTGTGTGATTATTTCATTAGTTAGMAAATAAATAATTAAGATTCATCATGTAGATTAGGGTATGTGCAGATTRATAGGATATTATGACGTTTAGAATGAGACTGAAATAGGAGCAAATGATTGATGGATGACGGATAGTATATCAAGATATTCTGATATTGGGTTCAATCGGGAAACAGTAACTCGTTAATTAAATAAACTTTTCCCGTGGTGCCCCAGATTACTACTTAATTAATTGTTGTATGAATAATTTAATCGCATAATAATTGAATGTGGTATGTAATCATTCGATGAATAGCCGTCATCGCATTAATTGTAGCAACYTCACGACAGGGTGAACCGTTTAGAAATTACAGTAGTTTTTGTACATAGTCCCCCCATTTTAAGGGACCAAAACTATTGGGACAAATTAACTTAATATGTGTTTTAAAGTAGTCAAAGGTTTAGTATATAGTCCCATATTCATAGCACGCAATGATTACATCAAGCTTGTGACTTTACAAACTTGTTGGATACATTTGCTGTTTGTTTTGGTTGTGTTTTAGATAATTTTGTGCCCAATATAAATGAATGGTAAATAATGTATTCTGTCATTTTGGAGTCACTTTTATTTTACAGGTTGGAATGCGGTTTCAGGATGTCAGGACTTCAAAATGGCACAATACATTATTTACCATTAATTTCTATTGCACACAAAATTATCTGAAACACAACCAAAACAAACAGCAAATGCATCCAACAAATTTGTAGTCACAACATTGATGTAGTCATTGTGTGCTATGAATATGGGACCAAATACTTTTTTTACTACTTCAATACACATATAAGTGAATTTGTCCCAATAACTTGGTCCCCTAAAATGAAGAGACTATGTACAAAAAGTGCTGTAATTTCTAAATGGTTCACCCGATATGTATGAAAATGTAGAAAATGTAAGCTGACAGTCTGCACTTTAACTTCATTGTCATTGTATAATTTCAGAGCCAAAACAACAAAAAATGTGTCACTGTCCAACATATGGAGGCGTGACTTTTTCCACACCAAAACCAACCACCATTGACCAATCAAACAATACCAAGTTACAGTAACCTGATCACACAGGCCCAATCTTCATGGGATGTCATAGCATCTAAAGGTTTGTGTGGGGGATGAGACCAATGCAAATAATTACAAAGAGGACAAAGTGATCCTTCCATACAGTGTCGTCAGAGTTCACTCTGTACAGATAAAAGTTACCACAGAGATCATACATTCATATTGATGGCATCAAAGTTCTCTTCAGAGAACAAGTCTCTGATACAGTGCTTTCGGAAAGTATTCAGACACCTTGACTTTTTCCACATTTTGTCACGTTACAGCCTTATTCTAAGGTGGATTAAATTGTTTGTTTCCCCATAATGACAAAGCAAAAACATTTTTTTATTTTTATTTTAGCAAATGTATTATAAAATAAAAAACTGAAATATCACATTTACAAAAGTATTCAGACCCTTTACTTAGTACTTTGTTGAAGCACGTTTGGCAGCGATTACAGCCTTGGGTATGGCGCTACAAGCTTGACACACCTGTATTTGGGAGTTTCTTCCATTCTTCTATGCAGATCCTCTCATTCTCTGTCAGGTTGGATGGGGAGCATTGCTGCACAGCTATTTTCAGGTCTCTCCAGAGATGTTTGATCGGGTTGAAGTCCGAACTCTAGCTGGACCACTCAAGGACATTGAGAGACTTGTTCCGAAGCCTCTCTGCGTTGTTTTGGCTGTGTGCTTAGGGTCATTGTCCTGTTGGAAGGTGAACCTTCACCCCAGTCTGAGGTCCTGAGCGCTCTGGGTCAGGTTTTCATCAAGGATCTCTCTGTAKTTTGCTCRGTTCATCTGTCCCTCGATCCTGACTAGTCTCCCAGTCCCTGCAGCTGAAAAGCATGCACACAGCATGATGCTGCCACCKCCGTGCTTCACCCTAGGGATGGTGCCAGGTTTCCTCCAGACGTGGCACTTGGCATTCAAGCTAAAGAGTTCAATCTTGGTTTCATCAGACCAGAAAATCTTGTTTCTCATTTGTGCCTCGACACAATCCTGTCTCGGAGCTCTACGGATAATTCCTTCAACCTCATGTCTTGSTTTTTGCTCTGACATGCACTGTCAACTGTGGGACCTTATATAGACAGGCGTGTGCCTTTCCAAATCATGTCCAATCAATTGAATTTACCACAGGTGTACTCCAATAAAGTTGTAGAAACATCTCAAGGATGATCAATGGAAACATCCTTGCACCTGAGCTCAATTTTGAGTCTCATAGCAAAGGGTTTGAATACTTATGTAAATAAGGTATTTCTGTTTTTTTTATTTTATACATTTGCAAAAATGTCTAAAAACCTGTTTTCGCTTTGTCATTATGTGGTATTGTGTATAGATTGATGAGGATTTTTAGAATAAGGATGTAACGTAACAAAATGTGGAAAAAGTCACCAGATACCAGGCATGGATGCAACAGTGTTATTCTAACACACATTTAAGTAGTCAATTATCTGGATACCGTAATAGAGAGATACATTTTGGGGGGGGGGGGTGTACTGGCCCTTAAATTTTGTTTTGGGGCAATTCACCATGCAGCCCCAGGTGCCTGAGAGCACGTAAGTTTGTGGCAGGGCCTTACACCTGTATCCATTAAATTACCCCACTCAGACAATCAAAAGCAAACACACACCTCTATGTCTCTGCAAATGCACACTACGCGGAGCTCTCTTCTACTTCCAGTATTGCCTTGAATATCTTCATGGTGTTTGAGAACTCCTGCAAGGCCTTGATTTGTTTAGAGGCATCAGATCAAGAGTCTCTCTCCAATCAAATGTCCAGTAGCACTGTGTTTTAAACAGATTMTTATAATATCCCTCAGAGGGACTCGTAGGTGAATGCGGCCTCTTTATCGCTCTGTAATTTAAGGTTTTGATCAGTCACCAGGATTTTTCTTTTCTTTTCTAAAAGAAAAGGTTTGCTCAGCTCCTTTTTTCCACACATCCAAGTCTATACAACCAACCTCTACCCATATTTTCTCCCCACTTCCTCATCCAAGGCGGAAGCTCCCCAAATAATGGAACGGAACTTCAAACAGGAGCTTCAAACAGGCGCGTCGTCCAYAAATCTTCAGCATGGTCCACCCATCTCAGGACTGCCCATGGAGGCATAGGGGAGATGAGAGGAACAATTGGAGATAAGCACAAAGTCCCAGGAAGAGAATATGAATTACATTTTAACAGACAATCATATCCAGAGCAACTTACAGTATGAGAGCATACATTTCCATACTGGTCCCCCATGGGAATCAAACCCACAACCCTGGCATTGCAAGTGCAAAACTCTACCAACTGAGCCAAACGGGGCTATGAATACCAGCACAACCATATAAGTAGCCTTGTTCAACCAGTCTGATCTCGCAAGCCAAGTAAAACAGAACAATTAGTGTGAACTCGCAAGATCAGGCTGGTTGAATGTGGCTACAACAGAAGGCCAGAGAAAAAAAAGAGTTCTCAATCTCAGAGAGTTGGAAACCATATCACTGAAGGAACCCTTTCTGATGAATGTAGTATATGCTATTTCTGCTGCTGCAGCATTCAGAGAGAACAATTAATCTCAGTTCTGCTCCTATTTCCCTGGCAGCTCTCTTGTTTTTTATAGACTTCAGATTTAACTGTAACTCAACCAAAACCCAGAAATGGCTACAGTGAGCATTCACACACAGTGGGTATGAGAGTTAAAGAGAATCGGAACCGGGGCTGGCTGTGCCACTGTTTACCAAATGGGAATGTTTGAAATGGGATATTCAATTGGAACAAAGCTCTGTCTGGGTCTGAGTCTGAGTACTGCATCACACAACATCAGTGCTTACACAAACATACATCACTAAACAAAACTAGACTAATGCAATTTTCCCAAAGCAATATGCTGAAGTGGCTAGCCGGTCATGAAGATGCATTTGTGTATTGCGCTTTATCCCAATGACCATAACGTCTGTGTCCTTCAGTCCCAAATAGAGAGAAATCACCCTTTTCCCTCTCCCACTTCCTTGTTTTTCAGCCCGCAGGTCCCTGTGGCTCCAGTCTGCAGTTTAAATGTCCTAAATGGCACCCTATTCCCTATTTATTAGGGAAAATTGTGACCTAATCTGTCTGTAGCTGAATAGGATGCAATGTGGGCCGTTATTCACTCCATGTAGTTTTCCACCTGCCCTGCAGCTCGCTCTGTATTGCCAGCAACATGGTCTGAATGGAGAGAATGATTGGTTCAGGGGCAGATATGACAGAAAGGGAAGGGTACTAGCCCCCCAGATTGACAGGCAGAAAAACAGATTTCCTCATCCCTAGATGGTGTCTGGGGGAGTGGATGGATATGGTAGTAGAATCTGGAAATTCTTCAATAGGGGGTCCTGGAATGACACACACAATGTTCCACCAATTTTACTTTAGAATTTTTATGTCAGTCTGTCTGGTGTAGGATTTGCTGCTGTATTCGTTTTTTCTTTAAAAGCTCAATCTGCTCATTTAAAATTATGAAGAAAAAATCTGTGTCACGCCTGCTCCAGCTCCCCCTCTCTGGCGCTCGAGGGTGCCAGACGGCCCATCATTACGCACACCTGTCACCATCGTTACGCACATCAGCGCTTCATGGGACTCACCTGGACTGTCTTACTTTATTGATTGCCTCCCCTATATCTGTCACTTCCTCAGTTTCTTCCCCGTGTCTGCATTAATGTCTTAATGTCGTTTTGTTCCCCCTGTCCAGACGCTGTTCTTGTTTTGCTGTATGTACGTTTATCCATTAAATCTTCACTCCCTGTACTTGCTTCTCGTCTCCCAGCGTCTGTCCTCACAGAATGCAGACACCAATATTGGAAGCATCAGGGATTTTTTTTTTTGAGGGGGGATTGGTGACGTTGGGTCCYMMTGCCACTGCCGAAGGAACCAGYGGTGCCTCAGCTGGCTCGTCGGGCTTCCATGCCTTAGCTGACTCYAGATATTTTCTTGCCTCGGTTGMCTCGGCAGMCTCCCATACCACGTTATGACTCAGCCGGCTCGTRGGGCTCCCACGCCTCAGCTGGCTCATCAGGCTCCTATCCCACATCATGCCTCAGCCGGCTCGTCAGGCTCCCACACCGCTATTGAAAACATAAATAAAGTTGCACAATGAGCGCTTGTTGTCTCTCACATACATTGTTACAGTTGTTGGTTAGCTAGCTAGCAAATGTTTGACAATATTACCATATGCGTGACATCATTGGACGTCTACCGTGGATCGCTAAAATAATGATTATGGTGCACCTCCTCAATTGAAATATTATGTGGAAACCTATACATTTGGCAGSCAAGGACAAGATATCAGTGTAGACAGATATTATTGTCTAGACATGATGATGAAATATCTTCATGCCTAGAATAAAAACCTCCATGCTTCCGTCATGAGATTCAATTGAAAGAAAGAAAAATAAGGGTACTAGGGTGCGAGACGCTAGTTTTGATCAATTACAAATTTCCTCTGTTTCATCAACACTTTTGAAGTAATTCCATCAGAACGATTTTGAGGTAAATTGATCATATTTTTTGTTATTTAGAAAAAAAGTTAGATACATAATTTWGTTRTTATATACATGTAGGGAAGCCTTAAAATAAATCATCCACTTGTTTATAGAGGAAAATGTTGATGGTTTTGGAGTAGTAATATGCTAGGTTAGTATGTTGGGGGCAAGATTTAAAAAAATAAATACATTTGATTAAATAACAAATAAATCTGTCAAATGTAGCCATGTATTTTCCTTCATAGTTTGTTACCCTAAGTATGGCCATCATCCACCTACAATGCTTTTTTTTCAGCAATTAGACGTTGATCTTGGGGGTGGTGTCTTYCCCCATATTACCCTACAGGGGGCAGTTTGGAAAAATGAATCCTGTTCAAAATATCCTTGCTTTATCTTCCGACACACTGCTTTAAATCAAGCAGACAATAGCAGATGACCAACATCAATTTAGGGATATTGACTAATTGTCCCGCTGATTGCCACTCAGGTGTCGATGGGGGCTCTTAAAGTGTTCAGATGATTGATCAGTATTCATCTTTCAGAACATCCACACCTCGCCTACTGGTCAATCACCACACAGTCATCTGGACACTTTCCTATCTGTGCAGGTCAGTCACATTCCGTCTTCTTTTCATATACATTTTTGTTTATTATCGCTATGCTTTCAACCATTTAAAAGCACAACCAAATTCCAATGGATAAACAATATCAGATATTTTKTATTTATACAACTTAATGTGTTATCACTGTTGTTCATCTAATAGCACAACCAAATGACCAGCATTGCAGTTGAGATTACATTAAAAGTATATAATGCAAGTGATCAATGCTGTTCAAGTTCCTGTGGAGATTATTATAGCAATTTTCAATATCTCCACAGACCTGTGACCTTTGCATGCTATCTTGAACATGCACATTTTCGATGATTACATCAGAATACATTCATAGTTACAATAGGCTAACCTCAAAATGTGGCCATGGATGTGTTACTAATATTAAGGTTGAATAACCACTGTTACATTAGTTTGTACAATAGCTTTAACTTTAGGCTATTTACTTTATTGCAAAAATATTATTGAATTGTGTTTGGTTGACAACGCAACCAAATATCAACATTTAAAGGATATCTAATGCTTAGAAAGTTTCATCTGAGCCACTGGTGCACTAAGTTTAACAATATAATGAAATCMAATCACTCAAATTTTCTCCCGAGTGGCGCAGCAGTCTAACGCACTGCATCTCAGTGCTAGAGGCATCACTACAGACCCTGGTTCGATTCCAGGCTGCATTACAACCGGCTGTGATTGGGAGTKCCATAGGGAGGCGTACAATTGGCCCAGCTTTGRCGGGGTAGGCCTTCATTGTAAATAAGAATTTGTTCTTAAARAAAMGTTAAATAAAAATAATAATACATCTAATCAAACTTTAAATGCACTTCAAATAAAGTTTGATTGGATTTAGT
Organism: Salvelinus sp. IW2-2015; assembly: GCF_002910315.2. NCBI lineage: Eukaryota > Metazoa > Chordata > Actinopteri > Salmoniformes > Salmonidae > Salvelinus > Salvelinus sp. IW2-2015. Next base: position 38,744,634 of record NC_036855.1, on the reverse strand, counting down.
CCTATTCTTTAACTTAGATTTTTGGTTGAGATGGAGATGAGTTTTTTTTTAAATTAATGATTAACTTGAAGAGTACATATGAAATGAAACCAAAGCATGAAACCCTACGCCTATATGAATTGTCTATTCTTTGTTGAACCCTGGGTTGAATTGAAAAAATATCTGTTGATGACTTCGCAAATACTATATAAGCCTAAATAGTATCATTGATGATATATGACTCAAAGTATGGTTACATTTAATTTGCTCTGTTAAAACTATCCTTTGGAATGACTTCGATAGCAACAGTGAATAATATATTTAGTTATTAAGAGGTCTCTCAAAKATTATTCTCACGATAGCACATTGGTAGTAGTCAGAGACAAAGATAKAAACTAAGCAGGTCTGGGCTTGGTTAAAACCCTGGATTAGAGATCAAAATGACTGTAGATCACCTCTCCAGTAGAAGATGCTGTCTAGCCTATTGTTAATTTTTAGAGTGTACATAGAGTGAGAACAGCTCAAATAAGCAAAGCGAAACAACAGTCCATCATTACTTTAAGACACAAAGGTCAGTCAATTTGAAACATTTCAAACAAGTGAAACAAGTGCAGTCACAAAAACCATCAAGCGTTATGATGAAACTGGCACCTGATGAGAACCGCCACAGGAGTGGAAGACCCAGAGTTACCTTTTCTGCATAGGATACGTTCATTAGAGTTACCAGCCTCAGAAATTGCAGCCCAAYTAAATGCTRCACAGAGTTCAAGTAACAGACACATCTCAACATCAACTGTTCAGAGGAGACTGTGTGAATCAGGCCTCCATGGTTGAATTGCTTCAAAGAAACCACTACTAAAGGACACCTACAAGAAGAAGAGACTTGCTTGGGCCAAGAAACACAAGCAATGGACATTAGACCGGTGGAAACATGTCCTTTGGTCTGGAGTCCAAATTTGAGATTTTTGGTTCCAACCACCGTGTCTTTCTGAGACGTGGTGTGGGTGAACGGATGATCTCTCCGCATGTGTATTTCCCACCGTAAAGCATGGAGGAAGAGATGTTATGGTGTGGGGGTGCTTTGCTGGTGACACTGTCTGTGATTTATTTTGAATTCAAGGCACACTTAACCAGCATGGCTTCCACAGCATTCTGCAGCAATACGCGATCCCATCTGGTTTGGGCTTAGCGGGACTATCATTTGTTTTTCAACAGGACAATGACCCAACACACCGCCAGGCTGTGTAAGGGCTATTTGACCAAGAAGGAGAGTGATGGAGTGTTGCATCAGATGACCTGTGCTCATTGTATGTGGGAACTTCTTCAAGACTGTTGGAAAAGCATTCCAGGTGAAGCTGGTTGAGAGAATGCCAAGAGAAGAATCTCAAATATAAAAAATAWTTTGATTTATTTAACACTCTTTTGGTTACTACATGATTCCACATGTGTTATTTCATAGTGTTGATGTCTTCACTATTATTCTACAATGTAGAAAATAGTAAAAATAAAGAAAAAACCCTTGAATGAGTAGGTGTTCTAAAACCTTTGACRGGTCTTTCCCTCTTTATTAATCTTTCACCTTTTTTAATCTCTAACAATGCAATCAGGCTTCTTCCCAAAAACCTCAGTCTCTCTCCTTGCCAATAATCAGATTTTCCACCTGAAGAAGAGATTTGGCAATAGAAAAAAGAGTCTGAGGAAGAGGCTGTCAGCCTCCTGTGAGCCACCTTCTTGTCTTTGGTGAATAACTGCCAGGGAGCTGAGGAGCTGGGCTCGGTATGAGGAGGTTTAAATCTGTGGCGCCAAGCTGTCATCAGAGCCCTGATGGGCATCACCAGAGCCCCCCTAGCTCAGCTACCCACCCCTGTTCCCCTAGTCCCCCTAGTTCAGCTCAGCCCAGTTCCATGCCACCATGGTATGGCATATGCTAACTCATAGCACACAATTGCCCATGAGTGGCAATGAGTGGGAAGGAGTTGTACCCAAGCACTGACACAGGGTCAGCTCATTTTTGGTTATGAGAAACGTTACTAGACAACATACAATGAATTCCGAATTGATCCTCTACCACCTACTGTAACCCTGTCTAACATCTACGCAACTGCCTTGCGGGTACAAAATCTAGTTCTCGATTTGGAATTCAGATAGATGAGAGAGCTTATGCACTGAGGGTTGTGTGGGCAGTGAGGGTAGGAGCACTGCCATCTAGTGCTAGCCCTTAGACCGACAGACTCACCACACCACTGACAGAGTTGAGCCAGAAAACAACAGTAGGAGATACTAACACACATGCTCCAGCACGGGAGAGGGAAATCATTAGATGCCTGTGGTAACAAAGGAAGGCGCTGACTGCATCGGGGCCTAAACGTCAGGCTAATTGAGTGTCTATTGGAAAAACAAAGCAGTCTGACCTTCTCAATGCCTCTTCAATGAGTGCACTCTAATGTAGGTAGGCTGCTTTGTGAACACTCCAGGTTTATGTTGGAGAAGATGGAGGAGGTGGTATAGCCACAGAGAACTTCAAGCTTTTTGTTTACAGCCCAGTCGTCAAGGGGAGCTGGTTGCATCGGGATCGATGAACAGTTGAAAAGTAACTTGGAAGAAAATCACTGGATGCCAGAGAAGCTTTGAATGCTTCTTCTAAGAGAGGATTGTGAGTCAATGGCCTGGGTTGGTTGGTGCAGGCAATGATGTGGAGAGGTGTTTTTACCGGGCCTTRGGATTTAACACAGGGATGGGATGGAGGGATGAATAAACGCAAGCAGGCAGAGAGAGAGCGAGAGAGCCAGAGAGAGAGAAATATATAGAGAGATAGAGAGTGACATCAATGTAGAGGCGGGATTAAGAAAATTGAGGTGTACAGGATATCAGATGTGTCTCACACGTAAAGTGCCTTCAGAGTATTCACACCCCTTGACTTTTTCCACATTTTGTTGTGTTACAGCCTAAATATTTAATTAATTCKATTTTAAAGAATTGCAACTGGCCTACCGTACACACAATACCCCATAATGTCAAAGTGGAATGAATGTTGTATTTCTTTATACAAATTAATTAAAAATTAAAAGCTTATATGTCTTGATTCAATAAGTATTCAACCCTTTTGTTATGGCAAGCATAAATAAGTTCAGGAGTAAAAATGTGCTTAACAAGTCACATAATAAGTTGCATGGACTCACTTTGTGTGCAATAATAGTGTTTAACCAGATTTTTTGAATGACTACCTCATCTCTGTACCCCACACATAAAAATATCTGTAAGGTCCCTCAGTCGAGCAGTGAATTTGAAGCACAGATTAAACTACAAAGAGCAGGGAGGTTTTTCAGTGTCTCACAAAGTAGGGCACCTATTGGTAGATGGGTAAAACAAATAAAAATTAGACACTGAGCATGGTGAAGTTATTAATTACACTGTATGGTGTATCAATACACCCAGTCACTACAAATATACAGAAATCCTTCCTAACTCAGTTGCCGGAGAGGAAGGTGTCACGACTTCCGCCGAAGTTGGTTCCTCTCCTTTTTCGGGCGGCATTCGGCGTCACCGGTCTTCTAGCCATCATTGATCCATTTTTCATTTTCCATTTGTTTTGTCTTGTCTTCCCACACACCTGGTTTCAATTCCATCATTACATGTTGTGTATTTAACCCTCTGTTCCCCCCATGTCCTTGTCCGGAATTGTTTATTGTAAGTGCTTGTGCATGTTATTTTCTGGTGTGCGACGYGTTTTGTACTCATTGTATTAATTGTTCTGTTTACGGTGATTTTTATTATTAAACTGCGCCGTTGTAACACAGTTTGTGCTCTCCTGTGTCTGACTTCTCTGCCGCCAGTACGCACAGAATTCCGGACCCTGATCGACCATTATCGCTGCAGTCTGCGCGAGGACGTCCGTCGGTAGTTGGCATGCAGATACAACAGGCTCACATTCGACCAGCTGGTGGACCTGTCCATCCGGCTGGATAAGCTGCTGGCTACCCGCGGACGRTCAGATCGGGGTCTGTTGGTTCCATCCCCCCGCACCCCCTCTCCGATACCCATGGAGCTGGGTGGGGCGGTGCGCAGGGAGACCGGAGGGGGTTCCAGCTCGTGCACCATCTGTGGCCGCAGAGGTCACATTACCGGTCGGTGCCGGGTTGGTTCGGCACCATTCTCACCCAGAGCCCTCTGTTGCACATATGTTTTTGTATGTCACTTTTCCTGAGTTTTCCCCGCATTCACAGCATAAGGCGCTCGTCGATTCATGCGCGGCTGGGAATTTTATAGATAGACCGTTCTCCCATAGTTTAGGGATCCCCATTGTTCCCGTGGCTGTGCCTTTCCCCGTTCACGCCTTAGATAGTCGACCATTAGGGTCAGGGTTGATTAGGGAGGCCACCGCTCCTCTGGGCATGGTGACGCAGGGAGGTCACAAGGAGAGAATTAGTCTCTTCCTTATTGACTCTCCTGCGTTTCCCGCGGTGCTAGGCCTACCCTGGTTAGCTTGTCATGACCCCACTGTTTCTTGGCAACAGAGGTCTCTCACGGGGTGGTCGCGAGGGTGCTCGGGGAGGTGTTTAGGGATTTCCGTTGGTGCTACTACGGTGGAAAGTCCAGACCAGGTCTCCACCGTGCGCATTCCCCCTGAATGTGCGCATTCCCCCTGAATATGCCGATTTGGGCTCCCGCCTTCTCCAAAAGAAGGCACTCAATTACCACCCCATCGACGGGGCTATTGTGCGATAGATCTCCTGGTTGTAACGGTCGTCTTGTGGTGAATGAGCGGACCAAGGCGCAGCGGGTGATGAATACATAATGAATATTTTATTAACAGAACGACGAAACACGAAAACTCTTTAACAAACTACAAAACAAATAAACGACGTAGACTGCCCTAAAACATGAGAACTTACAATACAGGAAGAACGCACGAACAGGTACAGACTACAAACAAACGCTACAGTCCCGTGTGGTACGAACGTACATACAGACACGGAAGACAATCACCCCACAACAAACAGGGTGAAACAGCCTACCTATATATGATTCTCAATCAGAGGAAATGAATAACACCTGTCCCTGATTGAGAACCATATAAGGCTAACAGATAATGAACCTAAACATAGAAACACATAACATAGAATGCCCACCCAACTCACGCCCTGACACTAAACACATACAAAAACAAGAGAAAACAGGTCAGGAACGTGACATAACCCCCCCTCAAGGTGCGACTCCGGGCGCACCAGCATAAAGTCTAGGGGAGGGTCTGGGTGGGCATCTGTCCACGGTGGCGGCTCAGGCTCTGGGCGTGGTCCCCACCCCACCATAGTCAATCCCCGCTTTTGTAGCCTCCTCCCAATGACCACCCTCCAATTTAACCCCACTGGATTAAGGGGCAGCACCGGACTAAGGGGCAGCACCGGAATGAGGGGAAGCTCCGGACTAAGGGGCAGCTCCGGACTGAGGGACGGCAGCTCCGGACTGAGGGACGGCAGCTCGGGACTGAGGGACGGCAGCTCCGGACTGAGGACGGATCTGGCTGCTCATGGCTGGCTGACGGATCTTGCTGCTCATGGCTGGCTGACGGCTCTGGCTGCCTGGCTGGCTGACGGCTCTGGCTGCTCATGGCTGGCTGACGGCTCTGGCTGCTCATGCTGGCTGACGGCTCTGGCTGCTCATGGCTGGCTGACGCTTTGGCTGCTCATGGTGGCTGACGGCTCTCGCTGCTCATGCTGGCTGACGGCTCTGGCTGCTCATGGCTGGCTGAAGGCTCTGGCTGCTCCTGTCTGGCGGAAGGCTCTGGCTGCTCCTGTCTGGCGGAAGGCACTGGCTGCTCCTGTCTGGCGGAAGGCTCTGGCTGCTCCTGTCTGGCGGAAGGCTCTGGCTGCTCCTGTCTGGCGGAAGGCTCTAGCGGCTCCTGTCTGGCGAAGGCTCTAGCGGCTCCTGTCTGCGGACGGCTCTAGCGGCTCCTGTCTGGCGGACGGCTCTAGCGGCTCTGACTGACGGGCGGCTCTGAAGGCTCGGGACAGACGGGCAGCTCTGACGGCTCGGGACAGACGGGCAGCTCTGACGGCTCGGGACAGACGGGCAGCTCTGACGGCTCGGGACAGACGGGCAGCTCTGACGGCTCGGGACAGACGGCAGCTCTGACGTGCTTGCAGACGGGCAGCTCTGACGGTGCTTGGCAGACGGGCAGCTCAGACTGCGTTGGGCAGAGGGCGACGGCAGACTGGCCGCTGAGGCGCACTGTATGCCTGGTGCGTGGTGCGGAACTGGAGGTACCGGGCTAAGGACACGCACCTTCAGGCTAGTGCGGGAGCAGCAACAGGACGCACAGGACTCTGGAGACGCACAGGAGGCTTGGTGCGTGGTGTAGCACTGGTGGTATGGGCGGGAGACACGCACCACAGGGCTAGTGCGTGGAGGAGGAACAGGGCTCTGGAGACGCACAGGAAGCCTGGTGCGTGGTGTAGGCACTGGTGGTACTGGGTTGGGGCGGGGAGGTGGCGCCGGAAATACCGGACCATGCAGGCATACTGGCTCCCTTGAGCACTGAGCCTGCCCAACCTTACCTGGTTGTATGCTCCCCGTCGCCCGACCAGTGCGGGGAGGTGGAATAACCCGCACCGGGCTATGTAGGCGAACCGGGGACACCATGCGTAGGCTGGTGCCATGTAAGCCGGCCCGAGGAGACGCACTGGAGACCAGACGCGTTGAGCCGGCTTCATGGCACCTGGCTCAATACTCAATCTAGCCCGGCCGATACGAGGAGCTGGTATGTACCTACGGGCTATGCACACGTACAGGAGACATCATGCGCTCTACTGCGTAACACGGGTCTGCCCGTACTCTCGCTCTCCACGGTAAGTACAGGGAGTAGGCGCAGGTCTCCTACCTGACTTCGCCACACTCCCTTTTAGCATCCCCCCAATACATTTTTTGGGCTGACTCACAGGCTTCCTACCGCGTTGTCGTGCTGCCTCCATTCGCCGGTATCCCTCCTCGCACTGCGCCAGAGAATCCCAGGCGGGCTCCGGCATTCGCCCTGGGTCGATCGCCCACCTGTCGATTTCCTCCCACGTAGTGTAGCCCAGATCCTGCTCCCATTGCCATAATCTGTGTAGGTGGGTCCTGTTGCTGTTTCACACGCTGCTTGGTCCTTTTGTGTGGGTGATTCTGTACGGTCGTCTTGTGGTGAATGAGCGGACCAAGGCGCAGCGGGTGATGATATACATAATGAATATTTATTACAGAACGACGAAACACGAAAACTCTTTAACAAACTACAAAACAAATAAAACTAACGTAGACTGACCTAAAACATGAGAACTTACAAATACACGAAGAACGCACGAACAGGTACAGACTACAAACAAACGCTACAGTCCCGTGTGGTACGAACATACATACAGACACGGAAGACAATCACCCACCAACAAACAGGGTGAAACAGCCTACCTATATATGATTCTCAATCAGAGGAAATGAATAACACCTGTCCCTGATTGAGAACCATATAAGGCTAACAGATAATGAACCTAAACATAGAAACACATAACATAGAATGCCCACCCCAACTCACGCCCTGACCAACTAAACACATACAAAAACAAGAGAAAACAGGTCAGGAACGTGACACTGGTAGACGCTGCACTTCCCAGGAGTCACGTGTATCCCCTCTCACAGGTGGAGACGGCAGCTATGGAAACATATGTCTCCGAATCCTTGCGTCAGGGGTACATTCGGTCCTCCACTTCACCCGCCTCCTCGAGTTTCTTTTTTGTGGAGAAGAAGGAGTGAGGTCTGCGCCCGTGTATTGACTATTGAGGTCTGAACCAGATCACTGTGAGGTATAGTTGCCCGCTACCGCTCATAGCCACAGTGATTGAGTCAATGCATAGGGCGCGCTTCTTCACCAAACTACATCTCAGGAGTGCTTACAACCTGGAGCGTATCRGGGAGAGAGACGAGTGGAAGACGGCTTTCAGTACCACTTCAGGGCACTATGAGTACCTCATCATGCTGTATGGGTTGATGAATGCGCCATCAGTCTTCCAAGCCTTTGTAGATTAGATTTTCAGGGACCTGCACGGGCAGGGTGTAGTGGTGTATATTGATGACATTCTGATATACTCTGCTACACGCGCCGAGCATGTGTCCCTGGTGCGCAGGGTGCTTGGTCGCCTGTTGGAGCATGACCTGTACGTCAAGGCTGAGAAATGCCTGCTCTTCCAGCAGTCCGTCTCCTTCCTAGGGTACCGCATTTCCACCTCAGGGGTGGAGATGGAGATGGAGCATTTCAAGCCAACGCGTAATTGGCCGACTCCCTCCATGGTAAAGGAGGTGCAGCGGTTCTTAGGGTTTGCCAACTACTACTGGAGGTTTATCCGGGGTTTTGGTCAGATAGCGGCCCCCATTACCTCATTGCTGAAGGGTGGCCCGGTATGTTTGCAGTGGTCGGCTGAGGCGGACAGGGCTTTTGTTCATCTGAGGGCTCTGTTTACCTCGGCTTCCGTGCTGGCCCATCCGGATCCCTCTTTGGCGTTCATAGTGGAGGTGGATGCGTCCGAGGCTGGGATAGGAGCTGTGCTCTCTCAGCGCTCGGGTACGCCACCGAAGCTCCGCCCCTGTGCCTTCTTCTCGAAGATGCTCAGCCCAGGGGAGCGAAACTATGAGGTGGGGGACCYGGAGCTGTTGACTATCGTCAAGGCCTTGAAGGCTTGGAGACATTGTCTTGAGGGGGCTAAACACCCTTTTCTCATCTGGACTGACCACCAATCTGGAGTACATCCGGGCAGCGAGGAGACTGAACTCTTGCCAGGCAAGGTGGGCCATATTTTTCACCCATTTTGTGTTCACCCTTTCCTACAGACCAGGCTCCCAGAACGTGAAGGCAATCGCATTGTCCCGGCTGTATGACACAGAGGAGCGGCCCATGGATCCCACTCCCCGCCTCCTGCCTGGTGGCTCCGGTAGTGTGGGAGCTGGACACGAACATTGAGCAGGCGTTACGTGCAGAGCCCGCTCCCGTCCAGTGTCCTGCTGGGCGTCTGTACATCCCGTCTGCTGTTTGTGACCGGTTGATCTATTGGGCCCACACGTCACCCTCCTCTGGTCATCCTGGGATCGGTTGGACAGTGCGCTGTTTGAGCGGGAGGTACTGGTGGCCTACCTTGGCTAAGGACGTGAGGGTTTATGTTTCCTCCTGCTCGGTGTGCGCCCAGTGCAAGGCGCCTAGGCACCTGCCCAGAGGGAAGCTACACCCCTTACCTGTTCCACAACGGCCTTGGTCGCACCTGTCGGTGGATTTTCTTACCGATCTCTCCCCCTCACAGGGTAACACCYCGATCCTGGTCGTTGTGGATTGGTTTTCTAAATCTGTCGTCTCCTCCCTCTGCCCGGAGTCCCTACGGCCCTACAGACTGCGGAGGCCTTGTTTACGCATGTCTTCCGGCACTACGGGGTGCCTGAGGATATAGTGTCTGATTGAGGTCCCCAGTTCACATCTAGGGTCTGGAAGGCGTTCATGGAACGTCTGGGGGTCTCGATCAGCCTTACTTCGGGGTTTCACCCCGAGAGTAATGTGCAGGTGGAGAGAGTAAACCAGGATGTAGGCAGGTTTCTGCGGTCTTATTGCCAGGACCGGCCGGTGGAGGGAGCGGCGTTCGTGCCCTGGGCCGAGATGGCACAGAACTTGCTTCGCCACTCCTCCACTAACCTCTCTCCCTTCCAGTGTGTCCTGGGGTACCAGCCGGTTCTGGCGGCTTGGCATCAGAGTCAGACCGAGACTCCTGCGGTGGACGACTGGTTCAGGTGCGCGGAGGAGACATGGGAAGCTGCCCGTGTTCACCTTCAGCGGGCCGTGCTGCGGCAAAAAGAGAACGCAGACCGTAACTGCAGTGAAGGCGGAAGACCGGGTCTGGCTCTCGACCCGAAACCTGCCCCTCCGCCTGGCCTGCCGGAAGCTGGGTCCGCAGTTTGTGGGGCATTTATAGTCTGAGGAAGAGTGAACGAGGTTTGTTAATAGGTTACATCTTCCCCCCAATTACCGTATTAACCCCTCGTTCCATGTGTCTCTCCTCAGGCCGGGTGGTGGCTGTGCCGCTCCAGGAATCTGAGGTGCGGGAGGTTCCTCCGCCCCCTTTGGACATCGAGGGGGCCCCCGGCGTACTCCGTTCGTTCCATACTGGATTCGAGGCGTCGGGCAAGGGGCCTTCAGTATCTCGTGGAGTGGGAGGGGTACGGTCCGGAGGAAAGGTGCTGGGGTTCCGGTCGAGGACGTGTTAGACCCTTCAACGCTGCAGGAGTTCCACTGTTCTCGTCTGCGCCTCGCCCTTCCGGGTCGTCCCGAGGCCGGAGTCGGCGCAACTGCTGGAGCCCGCGTCAAGGGGGGGGGGGGGGGTACTGTCACGACTTCCCGCGAAGTTGGTTCCTCTCCTTGTTCGGGCGGCGTTCGGCGGTCGGCGTCACCGGTCTTCTAGCCATCATTGATCCATTTTTCATTTTCCATTTGTCTTGTCTTCCCACACACCTGGTTTTCAATTCCATCATTACATGTTGTGTATTTAACCCTCTGTTCCCCCCATGTCCTTGTCCGGAATTGTTTATTGTAAGTGCTTGTGCATGTTATTTTCTGGTGTGCGACGGGTTTTTACCCATTGTATTGATTGTTCTGTTTACGGTGATTTTTATTATTAAACTACGTCGTTGTAACACAGTTTTTGCTCTCCTGCGCCTGACTTCTCTCCCACCAGTACGTACCTCGTAACAGAAGGAAGCCGCTCAGGGATTTCACCATGAGACCAATGGTGACTTTAAAACAGTTACAAAGTTTAATGTCTGTGATAGAAGAAAACTGAGGATGGATCAACAACATTGTAGTTACTCCACAATACGAACGTAAATGACAGAGTAAAAATAAGGAAACCTATACAGAATACAAATATTCCAGAACATGCATCCTGTTTGCAACAAGGAACTAAAGTAAAACTACAAAACATTAGGCAAAGCAAATAACTTTTCCTCCTGAATACAAAGTGTTATGTTTGGGGAAAATCCAATATAACACATTACTGAGTACCAGCATTGTGGTGGCTGCATCATGTTATGAGTATGGTTGTAATCATTGAGGACGGGGGAGTTTTTCAGGATAAAAAATAAACGGAATGGAGCTAAGCACAGGCAACATCCTAGAGGAAAACCTGATTCAGTCTGCTTTCCACCAGAAACTGGGAGATTAATTCACCTTTCAGCAGGACAATAACCTAAAACACAAGGCCAAATCTACATTGAGTAGAGTTGCTTACTTAAGAAGAAGACATAGAATTTTGCTGAGTGGCCAGTTACAGTTTCGACTAAAATCTATTTGAAAATCTATGGCAAGACCTGAAAATGGTTGTCTGGCAATTAACAACAACTAATTTGACAGAGAATTTTTMGAACAATTTTGAAAAGAACAATGTGCAAATGTTACACAATCCAGGTGTAGAAAGCTCTTAGAGACTTACCTAGAAAGACTCACACCTGTAATCGCTGCCAAAAGTGCTTCTACAAAGTATTGACCCATGGGGTGTGAATACGTAATGAGATATCTTTATTTCATTTTCAATACATTTGAAAAAAAACATATTTAATAATTGTTGAATTCAGGCTGTAACACAACAAAATGTGAAATAAGTCAAGGGGTATGAATACTTTCTGAAGGCACTGTGTGTGTGTGTGTGTGTGTGTGTGTGGCTGTGTGTGTGTGTGTGGCTGTGTTTACTCTCAACACTATATTCATGATGTCTCTGATGGACTGTAATTACACTGCCCTCCCAAGTCGTCAACAGAGGATTGACACACACACAGCCCACTGGGCAAAAACTGGCTGAATCACCGTTGTTTCCACGTCATTTCAACAACAAAAAATCTATGTGATGATGTTGAATCAACATGAAAAATGTATTGAATTTGTAAAAAGGGCATTTAGTCTTTTTTTCACCCAATTTTAAATCTAAATCCAATGACATGCTGACCATTTTTGTTGATTTCACAATGAATTCACCTCAGTTGACAGCTCATCAATCAAAACTAGATGTTTAACTGACATCTGTGCCCAGCGGGAAAGCAGTGGTGATAAGGGCTAATGATGCGAGACTATAAAAGTTTCCAATAGCAAGTCTACTGTACTGTACTATATATATATATATATATATATATATGCCCTTGTCCATTGTTATGCAAATACCTGAGCCTCAGAAGCAACACTTGGGAACAAAGGCTATGTGACTTGAATTATCTTTTAAAACACTCAATAGTTTATTAATCACAGAACAAAAAGACAGTGAAGAGCCACTGTCTGAAAATCCAGAAAAAAATGTCATACTTAAAGGTGCAATATGCAGAAAATGCTCTGCCATTTCCTGTTTGCGAAAATTATAATGTTTCACCTAATTCAATTTATCTGACAAAACAAGCTATATTTAGGGTTAAGAATCGCTGTGAAATATTTTTAATAACAACAAATATTTTATTTTCAGCTGTTTGAAGTTGGTGCACCAAACCGAAAGTAAAAGTCACAAAAAACGAAACTTAAGAATGGAAAGCATAAAAATAGTGCACATAGAATATCAAATCAAATCAAGTTTATTTTATATAGCCCTTCGTACATCAGCTAATATCTCGAAGTGCTGTACAAGAAACCCAGCCTAAAAACCCAAACAGCAAGCAATGCAGGTGTAGAAGCACGCGTGGCTAGGAAAAACTCCCTAGAAAGGCCAAAACCTAGGAAGAAAACCTAGAGAGGAACCAGGCTATGAGGGGTGGCCAGTCCTCTTCTGGCTGTGCCGGTGGAGATATAACAGAACTATGCCAAGATGTTCAAAATGTTCATAAGTGACAAGCATGGTCAAATAATAATCAGGAATAAATATCAGTTGGCTTTTCAAGCCGATCATTAAGAGTTGAAAAACAGCAGGTCTGGGACAGGTAGGGGTTCCATAACCGCAGGCAGAACAGCTGAAACTGGAATAGCAGCAAGGCCAGGCGGACTGGGGACAGCAAGGAGTCATCATGCCCGGTTTGCCGTGACGTATGGTCCTAGGGCTCAGGTCCTCCGAGAGAGGGAAAGAAAGAGAGAAGGAGAGAATTAGAGAGAGCCAAGATTTTCAAAATGTTCATAAATGACAAGCATGGTCAAATAATAATCAGGAATAAATATCAGTTGGCTTTTCATAGCCGATCATTAAGAGTTGAAAACAGCAGGTCTGGGACAGGTAGGGGTTCCATAACCGCAGGCAGAACAGCTGAAACTTGAATAGCAGCAAGGCCAGGCGGACTGGGGACAGCAAGGAGTCATCATGCCCGGTTTGCCGTGACGTATGGTCCTAGGGCTCAGGTTCTCCGAGAGAGAGAAAGAAAGAGAGAACGAGAGAATTAGAGAGAGCATACTTAAATTCACACAGGGACACTGGATAAGATATAGGTAGGTATAACCAACTGACCCTAGCCCCCCGACACATAAACTACTGCAGCATAAATACTGGAGGCTGAGACAGGAGGGGGTCAGGAGACACTGTGGCCCCATCAGAAGAAACCCCCGGACAGGGCCAAACAGGAAGGATATAACCCACCCACTGTCCCCGCTGTCACATAAGTTGTATTTAAAACATGTCAATACCTCTCATAAATACTGTCAGGTTTGGCCAAGACTGTTCGGGTTTTGTCACTAGATGTCCCCATTGCACCTTTTTTGTACCTTTGTTGTTTTCTTGCTCTAATTATGTTTGCACCTGTAGGTCATTCCCTTGTTAGTATTTAAACCCTGTGTGTTCCTCAGTTCCTTGCTCAGTGTTTGTAAGTTAGCACCCAGCCCCAGCCCAAGCCTTGTTTTATTCAGATATTTCTCTTGTTGGATTTTCCAGAGGTTCTCGGTTTAGTTCTTGTGTATTATTTGAGTAGTCTTTTGAGGTTTGTTTTTCCCTGCTGTTTTTTACCACTTTGTGGAGTTTCTTTTGTATTTTGGAGGATTTCCATTTTGTGCCTTTGGCTTTATTTTTGGACATTGTGGATTTAGTTTCTTTGCCTGAAGATTTTGTTCTTTAATTAAACCACCATCTCTAGTACTGCTGTGTCTGCCTCATCTTCTGGGTTCTGACGATTATTAGTGACTGTTTCTCGCACCGGGTCCTGACAAATACAAGTAGTGATGAAGTCAATCTCTTCTCCACTTTGAGCCAGGAGAGATTGACATGCATATTATTAATATTAGCTCTCTGTGTACATCCAAGGTATTCTTAGCCAATTACAATTTTGAGGAATTCCTGATTCTACCTGGATTATTTGTTGGAGAGCTTCCATTAAAGAACACCCTCTGTGTTCTGTTAGACAGGTAACTCTTTATCCACAATTAACAGGGGGTGTAAAGCCGTAACACATACATTTTTCCAGCAGAAAACTATGATCGATAATGTCAAAAGCTGCACTAAAGTCCAAGAAAACAGCTCCCACATTTTTTATCATGAATTTTCTAGCCAACCATCAGTCATTTGTGTAAGTGCCGTGCTTCTTGAATGTCATTCCCTATAAGCATGCTGAATGTCTGTTATCAATTTGTGTGTACTGTAAAATAGCATCTGGTCAAACTGTAAGGACAGACGCTGGGGAGATGAGAAGCAAGTACAGGGAGTGAACATTTAATAAATTATCGACATGAAACAAACAAGGAGAAACATCTGGACAGGGGAAATATAACGACAATAATGCGGACACGGGGATCAACCCGAGGAACAGACAGATATACAGTAGGAGGGGCAATCAACAAAGTAATGGCGTCCAGATGAGTCCAAAGAAGCACTGGTGCGCGTAACGATGGTGACAGGTGTGCATAATGATGGGCAGCCTGGCACCCTTGAGCACCAGGGAGCGGGAGCAGGCGTGACAGTACCCCCCCTCTAGGGGCGCCACCCACCGTCCCACCTGGACGAGCCTGACGGCCCGGCCGAGACATGGGAGTCGGACAAGGTGTCTGAGGCGTGGGAGCCCGACGAGCCGGCGGAAATGTGAGAGCCCGACGAGCCGGCTGAGGCGTGGAAGCCTGGTGAGCTGGCTGATTTGTGGGAGCCTGACGAGCCGACTGAGTCGTGGGGGAGCATCTCTCTTCTTGT
>NC_036855.1:38634476-38725555 GCF_002910315.2 Salvelinus sp. IW2-2015 | reverse complement strand
AGCTGAGGCGTGGAAGCCCGACGAGCCGGCTGAGGCGTGAGAGCCTGACAATTCCGCTGAGGCGTGGGGAGCCTGACGAGCTGGCTGAGACGCGGGAGCCGGATGAGCCGGTGAGGCGTGACGTGGGGTGGGAGCCTTTGAGCCTACTGAGGCAAGGAAACCTCTCGAGCCAGCTAAGGCGTGGAATCCGATGAGCCAGCTGAGGCACCCCCGGTTCCTTTCCGCAGCGGCACCCGGACCGACGTCACCAACAGAAACAAACACTCCCTGGTGCTTCAAATTGTGTGTCAGCATTCTGTAAGGACAGACACTGGGAAACGAGAAGCAGGTACAGGAGTGAACATTTAATAAATAACCGACATGAAAACAGACAAGGACAGCGTCTGGACAGGGGAAACATAACGACAATAATGCTGACACGGGGATCAAACTGAGGAACAGACAGATATAGGGAGGGGCAATCAACAAAGTAATTGTGTCCAGGTGAGTTCTAACAAGGGCTGGTGCACGTATTGATGGAGACAACTGTGCGTAATGATGGGCAGCCTGGCGCCCTCGAGCGCCAGGGAGGGGGAGCGGGAGCAGGCGTGACACAAACACAATTTTTTCCAAAAGTTTACTAAGGGTAGGTAAACAGGCTGATTGGTCGGCTATTTGAGCCAGAAAATATGTAACCCGATTCAGGAAACTAGAAGCAAGTCACRAAAATGTATTTTTATCAAAATGCGTTTTTGGGCAGAAATGCCTTCTCAAACATGTGAACTTTCATGTGCCTTAATAACAAACTTGTATACCATCTGTAAATACGAATACAATTGTTAATTAAATTATGAACCTTGTGGGTTAAGCCACAGAAAAAGTGAGCAGCCTTCCCACCAGCCATGATTGGCTGCGATAATGAGTGGGCTGGACATGCCGAGAGATGCATTCGGATTGGTCTGCCACATTCAAGGCTTCTGTCTATTTGAGCTTGTCAGTATGTGTTGGTAATCCTGTCAAACACTGCTTTTTTATATATTGTGTAGTGGAGCTGCATAAGTGTTGCTCTCCACTTTCTGGAGTATCAAGTTTTGAAATCAGTAGAATTAGAGTATGATAGCTAAAGAGATGGAGAAAACACCTGTCTCKGGATTACATCTTCAAACTAAGGGCAACCGTGCTARGGCATTCCTGACAGGGAGACGCATCCATCATGCATGATGATGTATACAGGTAAGATAGTCTAGCGTTAGCAGCTACATTTTCAGATATTACACGTTTCTAATTTTGACAGAAAGTGGTTTAATTTCAAGCTAAAGGGTACTGTTAGCTAGCTGGCTCCCTAGCTGACGTTATTATTTGTTTCCTAGAGCCGTTTGCTTTTCTAATTAGAGCCTAATGTTAGCTAGCTAACATTGGACCTGGTTGGTTAGCTCCCAGCACTGTGGCATTGTTGGCACGTTGTTCATTGTTGTTAAACAAACTAACGTTAGCTGGCTGGCTCATTAGCTAACGTTACGTGACGTGTGTGATCTTAAATGTTGTTTACCTAGAAGGTTCATTGTTTACCTAGTTAGCTAGCTATATGTCTTAAGCTAAAGTGTACTGTTATCTAGCTGGCTAACGTTAGTTGGCTGGCTCCCTAGCGGACGTTATTATTTGTTTCCCAGAGCTGTTAGTTTTCTAGTTAGAGCCTAATGTTAGGCATTGTTGGTACTTTGTTCATTGTTGTTTAACTAGCTAACGTTAGCTAATGTTATGTGACGTGTGTACACCACCCGTTGAATATGGCCGGTGTCAGTAAACGTCTGCAAAAAGCGTAATGAAATTGTTGCCAGTAGAGCTGGTTAGGCTGTTTTCATGTTATCCAGAGGTAAACAAATCACCGGCCAGAGCGTCAAGTGTGCGCTCCGAGAGCGCTCCGAGATGGGTGGGGATAAAGCTTAAGAGGGTGTGAACGATGCTGAATGGGTGTAGACAAAGAAGAGCTTTTCACTAGATACCGAAACATTCAAAGGCGATTTTCTCAAAAGTGAGTTTACAAGTTGATCAACTTTCAAAGCAGAAATACTTTCCCATTGTTCCTCAAATGCAGTGTATGATATACCATTTTGTAGCTCTGAGTATCTACTTTTATCCAATGTAAAAAACACAATWTCATATTTTGCTACGTAAGACCGAATCCAGGTGGTGAGTCACATATGGCAAATAGGAGTGGCATTATCCTTAGTAATTTTCCATCCGTTGTCAGACCCCGGTGGCTTGTCATTGTTAAAACCTCTCTGGGATAGGCGGGACGCTTGCGTCCCTCTTGCGTCCCTCTTGGCCAATAGCCAGGGAAAATGCAGAGCGCCAAATTCAAAAATAATACTATAAAAATCAAACTTTCATTAAATCACACATGTAAGATACCAAATTAAAGCTACACTCGTTGTGAATCCAGCCAACATGTAGATTTCAAAAAGGCTTTTCGACGAAAGCATAAGATGCTATTATCTGATGATAGCACAACAGTTAAAAAAGAGAGTGTAGCATATTTCAACCTGCAGGCACACACACAAACGCAGAAATAAAATATAAATCATGCCTTACCTTTGACGAGCTTCTTTTGTTGGCACTCCAATATGTCCCATAAACATCACAAATGGTCCTTTTGTTCAATTAATTCCGTCATATATATCCAAAATGTCAATTTATTTAGCGCGTTTGATCAGAAAAAAACAGCTTCCAATTTGCGCAACGTCACTAACAAAATATCTCAATAGTTACGTGTAAACTTTGCCAAAACATTTCAAACTACTTTGTAATACAACTGTATGTATTTTTAAGCGTTAATAATCGATAAAATTGAAGACGGGGACTATCTGTGTTCAATACAGGAAAGAAACAAAACTGACGCTACTTTCGAGTCATGGGCCTCTCTCAAAAAAGTACACTTCAAGTGACACTCCTTCAAGATGGCCGTACTTCTTCATTACACAAAGGAATAACCTCAACCAATTTCAAAGACTGATGACATCCAGTGGAAGCGGTAGAGAACTGCTTGGTTTGTCTTCGGGTTTTGCCTGCTACATAAGTTTTGTTATACTCACAGACATGATTCAAACAGTTTTAAGAAACTTCAGAGTGTTTTCTATCAAATCTACAAATAATATCATATATTGTATTCTGGGGATGAGTAGAAGGAAATGGAAATTGGGCACGCTATTTATCCAAAAGTGAAAATGCTGCCCCCTATCCTAGAGAAGTTATTAATAGACAACAATAATTTTTTTCACCTCTTCCACACTCACTTTACGGAATTGAACATTTCAATGCTTGTCTTCCTTAATTTGGTCAGATATACTTGGATGTGTAGTTGTTAGCGTTGTTGCTGGCATGTCATGCCTATGTTTGCTAATCTTGCCAAAAAAAACATTAAAGTAGTTGGCAATATCATTCGGTTATATGATGAATGAGCCATCTGATTCAAAGAATGGTGGAGCTGAGTACTGGATACTGCTTTCAAGAACATTTCTGCAGCATTTGTAAAGATGTGATCAATACATGASGATTTAATTCCTGTGCTGTTTGTAACTAACCTGGTAGGTTGACTGATAACCTGAACCAGGTTGCAGGCACTGGTTACAATTTGAAGTTTTTTCTTGAGTGGGCAGCTTGATGAAAGCCAGTAAATATTTAAATCACCCAGAAAATGTAACTCTCTGTTGATATCAAATAGATTATCAAGCATTTCACACATGTTATCCAGA
The DNA here is from genome assembly GCF_002910315.2 of Salvelinus sp. IW2-2015. NCBI lineage: Eukaryota > Metazoa > Chordata > Actinopteri > Salmoniformes > Salmonidae > Salvelinus > Salvelinus sp. IW2-2015. The sequence continues at coordinate 38,721,824 of NC_036855.1, read as the reverse complement.
TACTGACTGTTAGCACTTGGTTGTCTATAACAGCTTTCCACCAGAATGGGCTTTAGGTAAGGCAGATGAACCTGTAGCCATATTACTTCAACAGTATTTAACATGAGATCATCTCTAAGCTTTACAGGAATGTGGTTCTGAATATGAACAGCAACACCTCCACCATTGGCATTTCTGTCGTTTCTGTAAATGTTCTAAACTTGTATTGCTACCACTGTATAATCAAAGGTATTATCTAAGTGAGTTTCAGAGATAGTCAGAATATGAATGTCATCTGTTACTAGCAATTTATTGATTTCATGAACCTTGTTTCTTAAGCTACATATGTTAACGTGGCCTATTTTAAGCATGTTTCTTCTGGGATGCTTACTTGTTTTCATTGCTTTACTGGGAAGCTTAGCAGAAGTAAATATGCTCATGTTATTTACAGTGGACTTCCTACTAGGGCACACTGCCTCAGTGCTAACAGTATAAATCTGGTTCATAGGCACATGATTACTGCATACAATAGCTATAGGATCAGAAGAGGCATTCAGGGCAGTTATAGGGACATAAATTAGGTTACTTACATTGTGTCTACCAATGCCCCTGGTACAATGAACATTTGCTGAAGCATTATGACAACTCAGCATCACAATGGTAGGGATTAACTGAGCTGGGCTTGGGTCATTGATAAGTCAATGTCTCAACTCAGCCTTATAATGCTGTGAAATGATCCAGGAACCCAAATGATTTGGGTGGATCCCATCCTCCTTATAAAACGTGTTTTTTTCCCAAAAGGTATTAAATTCTCAACAAAAGTTGCACACATTGAGCTGCAATAATCACGTAGCCAGTTGTGAGGTGAAAGAATCCTGCCAAAACGTTTAATGCTGTCACGTTCCTGACCTGTTTTATGTTATTTTTTGTATGTGTTTAGTTGGTCAGGGCGTGAGTTGGGGTGGGCATTATATTTTTTGTGTTTCTTGTTTAGGTCACTTGAAATTAGCCTTATATGGTTCTCAATCAGAGACAGGTGTTTGACGTTTTCCTCTGATTGAGAACCATATATAGGTTGGCTGTTTCACACTGTTTGTTTGTGGGTGTTGTCTTCCGTGTCAGTGTATGTTCGCACCACACGGGACTGTTTTGTTGTCGTTAGTATATGTAGTCTGTTCCTGTTCGTGCGTTCTTCATGTTTTATGTAAGTTCTCTCGTTCAGGTCTGTCTACGTTGTTTTGTTAAAATTATCAAGTGTTCTTCGTGTGTTTAGTTTCGTCTTGCTGAATAAAGAATATCATGTCATCATACCTCGCTGCAAATTGGTCTTCCGATCCCTCTCTCCTCTCCTCGTCCGAGGAGGAGGAAGAATTAGAGTTTCGTTACAAACCACCCACCAATTACCAGAACCAAGCAGTGGGGAAAAGGGCAGCGACAGCAACCGCAGAAATCCCAGGATTCATGGACTGGAGGAGATCTTGAACGGAGAAGGACCCTGGGCACAGGCTGGGGAGTATCGCCGCCCCAAAGTGAGCTGGAGAAGCGAAAGCTGAAGCGGCGCGATATGAGGAGGCAGCAAGGCAGCGCGACAGGTACGAGAGGCAGCCCATAATTTTTTTTGGGGGGGTAGAAAGGAGTGTGGGCTAAGCCAGGTAGCAGACCTGAGCGCACTCCTTTGGCTTATTATAACAACGCGTCACTGGTCAGGCACCGTGTTTATGCGGTGAAGCGACGGTGTCGCCAGTGCGTGCCCATAGCCCGGGCGCTATAGGGCAGCCCCCCGAAAAGTGTCGTGTAAGTGTGGGCATCAGCCGGGGCGTATTGTGCCTGCTCAGCGCGTCTGGTCTCCGGTACGCAGTTTCGGTCCAGGGTATCCTGCCGCCGCTCTGCGTGCTGTGTCTCCGGGCGCTGGGAGGGTGCAGTGCGTCCTATGCCTACGCTTCGCTCGTTACTGGGCAAATGGGGAGTGGCAGCCTAAGAGAGAGGTGCGCGTAGTAGGCACTAGATCTTCCAGTGCTCATCCACAGCCCGTTCAACCTGTGCCTGTACTTGGAGGGTACGGGCTGGAATAGTTACTCCAGCCTGGGGGAGTGGTGCAAAGGCTGCGCACCAGAGCTCCAGTGCCTCCCCACGCCGGTCCTTCAGGTGCCTCCTTTTAACATCAAGCCTCCTGTAGGTCTCTCTCAGCCTGGTGGGTCCTGTGGCAGCTCCACGCACCAGGCTGTCTTCCGTCTCCTCCCTACAGGTGTGCCGTCTGCCCAGTGGCGCCTGAACTGCCCGTCTGCCCAGCGGCGCCTTGAAACTGCCCGTCTGCCCAATGGCGCCTGAACTGCCCGTCTGCCAATGGCGCCTGAAACTGCCCGTCTGCCCAACGCACCTGAACTGCCCGTCTCCATGAGCCTGCAAAGCCGCCCGTCTGCCATGAGCCTACAGAGCCGTCCGCCAGACCGGATTCAGCCAGAGCTTCCGCCAGACCGGATTCAGCCAGAGCCTTCGCCAGACCGGATCAGCCAGAGCCTTCCGCCAGACCGGATCAGCCAGAGCCTTCCGCCAGACCGGATCAGCCAGAGCCTTCCGCCAGACCGGATCAGCCAGAGCCTTCCGCCAAACCGGATCAGCCAGAGCCTTCCGCCAGACCGGATCAGCCAGAGCCGTCCAGCCAGGACCAGCCTTCAGAGCCGTCCAGCCAGGACCAGCCTTCAGAGCCGTCCAGCAGGACCAGCCTTCAGAGCCGTCCAGCCAGGACCAGCTTCAGAGCCGTCCAGCCATGACCAGCCAGAGCCGTCAGCGAGCCATGACCAGCCAGAGCCGTCAGCGAAGCCATGACAGCCAGAGCCGTCAGCGAGCCATGACCAGCCAGAGCCGTCAGCGAGCCATGACCAGCCAGAGCCGTCAGCGAGCCATGACCAGCCAGAGCCGTCAGCGAGCCATGACCAGCCAGAGCCGTCAGCGAGCCATGACCAGCCAGAGCCGTCATCCAGCCAGGATCCGCCAGAGCCAGCCAGCCAGGATCCGCCAGCCAGTCCGGTGTTGTCCCTCAGTCCGAGCTGCCGTCCCTCAGTCCGGGGCTGCCCCTAAATCCAGCGGGACCCATGTCTAGGGTTCCCAGTCCAAGGTCGGTGGCGAGGGTCGCCACCTTGAGGAGGCCACAGAAGCGGGATTTATTATGGTGGGATGGGATCCACGTCCTGCGCCAGAGCCGCCGCCGCGGACAGATGCCCACCCAGACCTCCCCTAGACTTTTTTGTGGTGCGTCCGGAGTTCGCACCTTAAGGGGGGGGTTCTGTCACGTTCCTGACCTGTTTTATGTTATTTTTTGTATGTGTTTAGTTGGTCAGGGCGTGAGTTGGGGGCATTATATGTTTTGTGTTTCTTGTTTAGGTCACTTGAAATTAGCCTTATATGGTTCTCAATCAGAGACAGGTGTTTGACGTTTTCCTCTGATTGAGAACCATATATAGTTGGCTGTTTCACACTGTTTGTTTGTGGGTGGTTGTCTTCCGTGTCAGTTGTATGTTCGCACCACACGGGACTGTTTCGTTGTCGTTAGTATATGTAGTCTGTTCCTGTTCGTGCGTTCTTCATGTTTTATGTAAGTTCTCTCGTTCAGGTCTGTCTACGTCGTTTTGTTTTGTAAAATTATCAAGTGTTCTTCGTGTGTTTAGTTTCGTCTTGTGAATAAAGAATATCATGTCATCATACCTCGCTGCAAATTGGTCTTCCGATCCCTCTCTCCTCTCCTCGTCCGAGGAGGAGGAAGAATTAGAGTTTCGTTACAAATGCCACGATTTAGAGAGGGCACAGGGCCATGTTTTTTTTATTACTTTCTAGCAGAGTGTCAATCAGCTCTTTAAAATCCAGTTTCAACTGTTCAGAGCTGCCCTTTATAATGTCATTAAAACCCACATGGACTATGATAGAATCGATTTCCATGTCCTGAAGTAGTAAATTCGGGAGCAGCTTAGTAATGTGATTTTCTCAAACTCCAGGATAGGACATTGTTTTTGCACCAGGAACGGTCACATTTCTTAGCATGGAGCTGCCCAAAATCACGGCTGGTGAGAAAGACGAGGAAATCCACCCACTCCCACACGTCACAGGATTCGGAGAACCCTTAATGGATGGGTGAGAGGCACCTGGTGCAGGCCTCCGACAGAGCGAGAAGCCCGGCTCGATCCAGAGCAGGGATGGAAGGCTGCCAAAGTCGACTTCGAAATCATAGGAGTAGACACTGCGGCCGAAGACACAGGTACCCCCAGCGACGAAGGTGCAGGAAGATCAGGCTCCAGGACGGCGAAACTATTCGTTGTTTGTATCCGCTTATTTCCCCAGTTTCTTATGTAGGCTGGCGACCTGCGTGATCAAGGAAGCCACCTCAAGCCTATAATCTTCGGCAAGCAAGCTATGTACAAGGTATGACAGCAATCCATGCTTTGGTTTTATTTCCCTGACAGTTTCCAAATGCTAACATTTTAGCATTTGTGGCACAAATTTCATTCTAGCCATGGTATTGATATTAGCATTTTTCACACATCATGTCCAAATGGTTAGTGGCGACAAATTTGGGAACAAGGCAATGACAACTAAACCAAATCCTGTATTGCTGTCCCTAGACTGCTTATAGGGTAAGCAAACCAACATTTTATTTMGGAATTTGGGTGAACTYTCCCTTTTTTAGAACTTCATGAAAGACACTTGTGACTTCAATTACTTTAAATGCAAATGCCTGCCCTATTTTGCCCTATTATTACAAAGTATGTGGACTCCCCTTCAAATTAGTGGATTCGGCTATTTCAGCCACACCCGTTGCTGACAGGTGTAGAAAATCAAGCACACAGCCAGGTGTTCACATACTTTTGGTCATGTTGTGTATTTGTTGGCATCACATTCAGTGGTTTCTGGTCAACAACCTCAATGGCACACATGGCTGTTCAGTGTTTAACATTTGGTGTGCAATTTAAGGTTTCAGATATAAACGGTAAAATGTATTAATTTGAGAGGAGAGACGCCAGGGGATAAATCATCGGTATGTTATTGTGCCTCGTTGTCATTAATCACAGCTCTCGTTGTTTATGTGATACCAGTGGAGCACGTGTGTCGCTACGGGATTTAGTTGCGCGCTCTGTGGACTACAGACTGAACGCGTAGAGAAAGATGCACACACAGTTGGGTCAGGGTACGGAGTGTATGTGAACGGGTGTGTGAGAGAGCTGGGGTCCAGGGCTGCCGTTCACAAGAGTCCATTACCTGTGCGGAACAAATAGTGAATTGGAGATGAAAAGGCGCCCCCGTGCCAATGACCAACATAAGGGCGAGCGAGTGCTTAGGCTGAACGCATAGGCTATTTTAGTGAACGTTCTAACGATTCCGGAGACAGTTTTGAGTGAAGGTACATTTGGGCTCTTAATTCCTACTCTGTCAGTCTTTAATCTGGATTTTTCACCTGGATTTTTAACACAGTGCTCAATGGAAGATAAAGGGACAGAGTGCGCACCAAGAAAATAACTTGCATCCAAGAGATCCAACAAGTGGCTGAATTAATATTATTTATCTGCACGAACGACTGGACAAAAACAACGGATTAAGCATAGTTGAATTGTCTAATTGTCTTTGTCTGCCTCTCTTCTACCGCAGTGAGATAAACCGCTGGTCTTTTTTATTTGCATGTTGCGCTGAAAGCTCACTGGCAGTGTGTCTCAGCAGATGGAGTCGCCGTGATGTGTTTCTAGTTTTGTTCAGCTAATAGCAATTATAAGTGTGGCAATATAGGCATGTTTCAAAAGTTGCCAATGAATTCCCTCAACCTAGGCTAGATCCATCTCGCAATGTCTGTAAACATAACTGTCAAGTATCCAGATAAATAAAAAGGATATACTGTGACAACGTCACGTTTATAAAAAAAATACAAATAATATATTAGTCTTCTTAGTGTTCATTTACCAAAGAACGGGGGAGGAATTCACGGATCTTCTCCTCTCTCCTGCCTCTCGATCCTGTGGCCACAGCGGTTCCTTCCTATCCATGGACTTGACCCCCGCACCCTCTTTGAAAGTAAAGTTGTGAACGAATCTCTGAAGAACCACTCATATGAAGACCAGGTCACAGGTGGCAGCCCCAGACCGTCACCGCAGCCATGCCTATCATGCATCCAATCACCTCCAATTTGATGTACCGGGGCATCTGCACTATCCCGGACATGCTCGCCTACCGAGCCCCGGTCAACCTGCCCGAGGACGAGGTTGAAGGTGAGGATGAGACTTTACCTGTTATATAATCAGCTCTGTTTCGGTTACCAGCTCTGATGGTATTCTGTTGCCTAGTCAATATATAATCATGGCTCTTTCAATGTGTGAAAAAGTGTCAGGTTAAGGCAGTTGCATTCACTATAGGCTAATTGGTGTGGCTCTCAGCGAGCGGTTTGAGTTCATTCAGACGGAGTCGCTGTCAGCGTTATCAGATTAGGCACCATGGACAGCGCCACTCAAAGCGTCTGCATTTCAAGCAGTCCCTCGCCTCACGGTGCTAACAATGTGTGACTCCGTTTAGACCACCCAACCACTGTAGATTGTCATTCACAGATGTTTCGTTTCGTTGCTTTTCTACCTCAACTTTATAATTTAATAAATTATTAAGCCATCAATTAATCAATTGATTTAATCATCAATCAGTGGTATACTTGTGTGTGGTTAGAGCTTCACCTGTTTGCAGGTGAAAGGGGAATTGTGAGAGGAGTGGGAATTGTGAGAGTAGTGGGATGTCCACATATTCAAAAGACAGTGCTACAAGCCTGTCCACTGAGTCCACATATTTTGTTTATTGGTGTGTAATAGTGCCTTATTGTGGACTTGCTTATCAGTGACTGACCAGTACTTGTTCTGGTAAGAAGGCAGTACTCTAAAATGAAAACTAGCATTGATACTGTCTCTCGAACAAAAGGGTTAGAGATGTGTGTGTGTTAATGTATGTATTTCTGCACCCCGGCACACGTTGCCCAATAGCAATAATGTATGTATCCATATAAACAGCACTTGAAATGTAAACCCCTGGTAGAAACATAATCTGTATTACATAGAAACCCTGTAGAGGAATCCTGTCAATGAGACAGAACACTCATGCTTACATTGTGACTGAAATCTCACACTGTAGTGGCGGAAATCCCCTATTGTATGAAGTTTCAATTTTTTTTATGTCAAGTGCACAAGTACAGTGAACGAGTACAGTCATTGTTTATTTCAAGGTACKGTATGTATTTAGTTTTGCTCCCTGATCGTTATTAGCCGATAGAACTTGCAGGATATCATGGTAGCCAATGTTTGTGGTAGCCATTATACCTGGATTTACTGTTACTGTTGCTAATAATGTTAGTAACGTTAGCACTCAGGTTAGCATGTGSCTAGCTATAGCTAACATTGCCCAACGAGTGCATTTTAGACAGTTTTCTTATATTTACATTTAATGAATACTATGATGGTAAAGGTTTATCTTGATTTTGTGTAACAGTATGAGAAATGCTGATGTGCTGAACTGTTAATAAGTCATTTATTTCAAGGTTGCTAGTGGTTAGCTAGTAGGGGCAAGCCAGTAGAGGTGTAAAAGTGTCTATGCTAAAAGTCTGCGCGTTGTATAAGTGATACAGTTGAAGTCGGAAGTATACATACACCTTATCCAAATACATTTAAACTCAGTTTTTCACAATTCCTGACATTTAATCKAAATAAAAATTCCCTGTTATAGGTCAGTTAGGATCACCACTTTATTTTAAGAATATGAAATGTAAGAATAATAGTAGAGAGAATGATTTATTTCAGCTTTTATTTCTTTCATTACATTCCCAGTGGGTCAGAAGTTTACATACACTCAATTAGTATTTGGTAGGATTGCTGGGTCAATTTAACTTGGGTGAAATGTTTCAGGTAGCCTTCCACAAGCTTCCCACAATAAGTTGGCTGAATTTTGGCCAATTCCTCCTGACAGAGCTGGTGTAACTGAGTCAGGTTTGTAGGCCTCCTTGCTCGCACACACTTTTTCAGTTCCGCCCACAAAGCTTCTATGGGATTGATGTCAGGGCTTTGTGATGGCCACTCCAATACCTTGACTTCGTTGTCCTGAAGCCATTTTGCCACAACTTTGGAAGTATGCTTGGGGTCATTGTCCATTTGGAAGACCCTTTGGTGACCAAGCTTTAACTTCCTGACTGATGTCTTGAGATGTTGCTTCAATATATCCACATACATTTCCTGCCCCATGATGCCCTCTATTTTGTGAAGTGCACCAGTCCCTCCTGCAGCAAGCACCCCCACAACATGATGCTGCCACCCCATGCTTCACGGTTGGGATGGTGTTCTTCAGCTTGCAAGCGTCCCCCTTTTTCCTCCAAACATAATGATGGTCATTATTGCCAAACAGTTCTATTTTGTTTCATCAGACCAGAGGACATTTCTCCAAAAAGTACAATCTTTGTCACCATGTGCAGTTGCAAACCGTAGTCTGGCTTTTTTATGGCAGTTTTGGAGCAGTGGCTTCTTCCTTGCTGAGCAGCCTTTCAGGTTATGTCAAAATAGGACTCATGTTACTGTGGATATAAATAGTTTGTACCTGTTTCCTCCAGCATCTTCACAAGGTCCTTTGCTGTTATTCTGGAATTGATTTGCACTTCACACCAAATTACGTTAATCTCTAGGAGACAGAACGCGTCTCCTTACTGAGCGGTATGACGGCTGCGTGGTCCCATGTATTTATACTTGCGTACTATTGTTTGTACAGATGAACGTGGTACCTTCAGACATTTGGAAATTGCATCAAAGGACGAACCAGACTTGTGGAGGTCTACAATTTCTTTCTGAGGTCTTGGKTGATTTCTTTTGATTTTCTCATGATGTCAAGCAAAGAGGCACTGAGTTTGAAGGTAGGCCTTGAAATACATCCACAGGCACACCTCCAATTGACTCAAATGATGTCAATTAGCCTATCAGAAGCTTCTAAATCCATTACATAATTTTATGGAATTTTCCAAGCTGTTTAAAAGCACAGTCAACTTAGTGTATGTAAACTTCTGACCCACTGGAATTGTGATACAGTGAATTATAAGTGAAATAATCTGTAAACAATTCTTAGAAAAGTTACTTGTGTCATGCACAAAGTAGATGTCCTACCCGACTTGTCAAAACTATAGTTTGTTCATTTAACTATTTAGACTTTTAATTTAACTCTTGAATGATCACTAAAAATGTTACACTGAAAAATCGACACTAATTAACACTGATGAATGTATGTGTCACGGCCGTCGAAAGAACTAGACCAAAGCGCAGCGTTGTGAGCGTACATATTCCTTTAATTTAGGTGATGACGCCGACAAAAACAATAAACAATACAAAACAACCGTGAAGCTTACAGGGCTAAGTGCCACAAACAAATTTCACTTCCCACAACGAAAGGAGGGAAAAAGGGCTACCTAAGTATGGTTCCKWATCAGAGACAATGATAGAAAGCTGTCCCTGATTGAGAACCATACCCGGCCAAAACATAGAAACACAAAATCATYGAAAACAAAARATAGAATGCCCACCCCAAATCACACKCTGACCAAACCAAATAGAGACATAAAAAGGCTCTCTAAGGTCAGGGCGTGACAGTATGTATGTAAATGTTATGTTGCCTATTGTTTTTGTCTATGTATGTTTTTTGTTTATTGCGAGAAAAAATATATAGATATATATATATTTTTTGAATAAGTCATGAAGGAAAACCATTCAGAAAAGTGACGTCAAGAGAAGAACACACGAGTGAATACACAGCAGGAGTAAAGCCGCTGTCCATATAAGATGGTAAAGAACCATAGCATACCAAGTCCTCATTGCTTTTGGAAAAAAAAAAGTGTCACTCTGAATGAAGTCAACTTATCATCTGYCCATATAATTTGATTTAATTATTCTGTATCAGCAAAAAAATATATACAGTTGAAGTTGGAAGTTTACATACACTTAGGTTGGAGTCATTAAAACTCGTTTTTCAACCACTCCACAATTTTCTTGTTAACACTCAGTGGGGTAAAATAACCCCACTGTTGGTGTTAATAACCAGAGTTGATACATAACCACACCCTTCATTATCATATTTTCCCAACATGCTCTATTGCAGGTTAATTTTAAGAATTGTTTGTTTCAATATCTAGGTTTTTGCATGTACATTGCTTCATTCATTCATCTTATGCTACTCAAATATAAATAACATWTATTCTTCTAAACTCATCTTTTACTTGGACTTATTGCACCCATTACTGAAAATGTTGTTCCAATTGAGATATTTAAGGTAGTCTCATATTMTAGTCTTCTCAACCCTGGCAGTCATTCTGCACGCAAATGTTGAATATCCCCACTCTGGCTGGATTCCAATATGAATTTCACATCACTTTTCAAGCCAGCATAATATGACTTGCAGGCCTGATGTGGCCTGTAAGACTATACATTTCAGGGAACTGTATTAGGGTAAAACTAGGCACTCAAAAGGCCTTATGAAATATGTATTGTATTATCTTAATTGAATTTTAATGACAACATATTTACTTAGGATCTCTCTTGGTGAAGARCACAGGACTTCAAATGAATAAATGCAACAACCATGTCTTTGTCACTAGGAAACAGTCATGGGTGGGTAACTCAAAAATTCACTCGATAGGCACCTTGGGAAATGTGCAAATAATGCTTAAAACCCTACAGCAGGGCTATTTAATTCCGGTCCTGTATTTATGTATGGTTCTTCAGAGAACCTAAAATGTTTCCCCTATGGTATCGCTCTCAATAACCTTATTTGGTTCCAACTTGCACTTTTTATTTTTAAYGGTGTATAGAAACCCAGTGGATTAATAATCTCAACGATAGAGAAATGCTCACATTGTGACAGAAATCTCCTATTGTAGGGCTTCACTCAGTGTTGTGTTGTCTGGCTGGCTTACCCTTGTCACCTGATTGAGGTTTATGGATCAGCTACAGTATATTTATAGCTTGTATTTAAAGGGAACACAATTATACTGTTGTGTTGAGTTCAGATAGAGAGAGGAAGAAAGGCTCAAGGCACTCAACCCAGTTTGAGACAGACAGCATTTGGCTGCATGGTTGAGCTTTGACAGATTGACTGAAACTGTTGGTATATTGTGTTGCTTTTCGGTGTGAGAAGATGTATATCAATGTACAAACAATTCAAATGCCTCACATTTTGGCTTATCTGACCATGACAGAATGCATGCATAAGTGTGAAAGACAGCATCTGATTATGTCTTGCAGGTCAGGTCTTGTGAGAGACCTCACTGTGTAGTGGTTACTGATGAGYAAATTCCCTGGGACATAAACCAGATGAATAGCTAATTGAACCTGGAGTCACATATGCATGCACACACACACACAGGCTCACACGTGCACACACGCASGCGCACTCACTCATACTCGCACTCACTCACACGGTAAAGATGGCACCGGAGAAGAAGGCTGACGTTTTACGTGTCCCCAACCAATTGTGTTTTTTTTGTTCGTTTCTTTACGTCGTTTGTAACTTATTTTTGAACTTATTTTGTACATAATGTTGCCGCTACCGTCTCTTATGACCGAAAATAACTTCTGGACATCAGGATTGCGATTACTCACCACGGACTGGCAGAATCCTTTTTTTCCTTTAACGAGTCTGACGAGCTCAACGTGAATGATATACTGCTCTCCTGGGAACAGGCCCAGATCCCCGTGATTTGCGTGAAGAGAAGGAGGTGGCCAAAGGGCGGGCTGCCTTCGGAGAATTCGTATGCAATCGAATAAACCCCCACTTCCTTCCATTCTGCTAGCAAACGACCAATCTTTGGAAAATAAAATAGATGACCTACGCGGAAGATTATACTACCAACGGGACTTTCAAAACTGTAATATCTTATGCTTCACGGAGTCYTGGCTGAACGACGACACTATCAACATACAGCTGGCTGGTTATAAGCTGCACCGGCAGGATAGAACAACGGCGTCTGTCAAGACAAGGGGCGGCGGACTATGTATTTTTGTAAATAACAGCTGGTGCACAATATCTAAGGAAGTCTCGAGCTATTGCTCGTCTYWGGTAGAGTATCTGATGATAAGCTGTTGGCCACACTATCCACCTAMAGAGTTTTCGTCTSTATTTTTCGTAGCTGTTTACATACCACCACAGACTGAGGCTGGCACTAAGACCACAATGAATGAGCCTTATTCCACCATAAACAAACAAGAAAACGATCACCCAGAGGCGGCGCTCTTATTAGCCAGGGACTTTAATGCAGGGAAACTTAAATGTTAAATGTGCAACCAGAGGTAAAAAACTCTGGACCACCTTTACTTCACACACAGAGACGCATACTGTCACGTCTGCTCCCTCTCCGGCCTCTAGGTCCCCAGGCTCCTCGTTATGGCGCACACCTGTCACCATCGTCACGAGCACCTGCGCGTCATCAGACTCACCTGGACTCCATCACTTCCCTGATTACCTTCCCTAAATATGTCACTCCCTTTGGTTCCTTCCCCAGGCGTTATTGTTTCTGTTCCAATGTTAAGTTTGTGCCTTGTTCGTGTTTCTTGTTTTGTTTTATGTTGCGTTTATTTATTAAAACACTCACTCCCTGAACTTGCTTCCCGACTCTCAACGCACATCATTACAGAATAACGCGTCACCTAAGGGAAGCATCAGGGAGTGTTTGTTTTTTTGTTTCGGTGGGAATGATGTCGGGTCCGGAAGCTGCTACAGGCTCTCATGCCTCAGCCGGATCGCCAGGCTTCCCTGTACAGCCTGCTTGTCAGTCTTTCATGCCTTCACCGGATTGCCAGAGCCCCTGCTTCCACGGGCTCATCAGGCTCTCATGCCTCAGCCGGTCTGTCAGGTTCCTGTGCCCCAGCCGGCAACAGGTWCCCGCGCATCAGCAGGGGTGATCGGTCCGCTCCTGATCCCAGGGATCGTCCCTTTGGTTGGTGTCCTGCGGCTGGAGCCGAACGCACCGGGGAGGGGGTACCGTCACGTATGCTCTCTCCGGTGCTCTAGGTCGCCATACTCCCATGTCTCAGCTGCACTGACAGGTTTCCCGTGCCTCAGCAAAGGTGACCGGTCCGCTCCTGATCCCCGGGATCATCATTTTGGTCAGCATCCTGCGGCTGGAGCCGTGTGTCGGGGAGGGGGTACTGTCARGTSTGCTCCCTCTCCGGCCWCTAGGTCACCAGGCTGCTCGTTATGGCGCACACCTGTCACCATCGTCACGAGCACCTGKGCGTCATCAGACTCACCTGGACTCCATCACTTCCCTGATTACCTTCCCTATATATGTCACTCCCTTTGGTTCCTTCCCTAGGCCTTATTGTTTCTGTTCCAGTGTTAAGTCTGTGGTTTGTTCATGTTTCTTGTTTTGTTTTATGTTCCGTTAATTTATTAAAACACTCACTCCCTGAACTTGCTTCCCGACTCTCAGCGCACATCGTTACACATACAAAGCTCTCCCTCGCCCTCCATTTGGCAAATCTGACCATAATTCTATCCTCCTGATTCCTGCTTACAGGCAAAAATTAAAAGCAGGAAGCACCAGTGACTCGATCAATAAAAAAGTGGTCAGATGAAGCAGATGCTAAGCTACAGGACTGTTTTGCTAGCACAGACTGGAATATGTTCCGGGATTCCTCCAATGGCATTGAGGAGTACACCACATCAGTCATTGGCTTCATCAATAAGTGCATTGATGATGTCATCCCCAGGTCAACATTCACAAGGCCGCAGGGCCAGGCGGAGTACCACGACGTGTACTGTGAGCATGTGCTGACCAACTGGCAACTGTCTTCACTGACATTTTCAACCTCTCCCTGTCTGAGTCTGTAATACCAACATGTTTTAGGCAGAACCCCATTGTCCCTGTGCCCAAGACAGTAAGGTAACCTGCCTAAATGACTACCGATCCGTGGCACTCACGTCTTTAGCCATGAAGTGCTTTGAAAGGCTGGTCATGGCTCACATCAACACCGTTATCCCAGAAACCCTAGACCCACTCCAGTTTGCATACCGCCCCAACAGATCCACAAATGATGCAATCTCTATTGCACTCTGCACTGCCCTTTCCCACCTGGACAAAAGGAACACTAATGTGAGAATGCTATTAATTGACTACAGCTCAGCGTTCAACACCATAGTGCCCTCAAAGATCATCACTAAGCTAAGGACCCTGGGACTAAACACCTCCCTCTGCAACTGGATCCTGGACTTCCTGACTGGCTGCCCCCAGGTGTTAAGGGTAGGTAACAACACATCTGCCACGCTGAACCTCAACACAGGAGCCCCTCAGGGGTGCATGCTCATTCCCCTGCTGTACTCCCTGTTCACTCATGACTGCACGGCCAGGTACYACTCCAACACCATCATTAAGTTTGACGATGACATAACAGTGGTAGGCCTGATCACCGACAACGCGAGACAGCCTGTAAGGAGGAGGTCAGAGACCTGGCCGTGTGATGCTAGGACAACAACCTCTCCCTCAACATGATCAAGACAAAGGAGATGATTGTGGGCTAAAGGAAAAAGAGGACAGAGCACGCCCCCATTCTTATCAACGGGGCAGTAGTGGAGCAGGTTGAGACCTTCATGTTCCTTGGTGTCCACATCACCAACAAACTAATATTTTTATTTCATTAAAAAAAAAACTAATTTCCCCTTTATTTAACTAGGTAGTCCAGTTTAGAACAAGTTCTCATTTACAACTGCTACCTGGCCAAGACTAAGCAAAGCAGTGCGACAAAATCAACAACACAGAGTTACACATAAACAAACGAACAGTCAATAACACAACAGAAAAATCTATGTACAGTGTGTGCAAATGTAGAAGATTAGGGAGGTAAGGCAATAAAAAGGCCATAGAGGCGAATGAATTACAATTAAGCATTAACACTGAGTGATAGATGTGCAGATGATGATGTGCAAGTAGAGATACTGGGGTGCAAAAGAGCAAGAAGATAAATAACAGTATGGGGATGAGGTAGTTGGGTGTGCTATTTACAGATTGGCTGTAACAGATACTGGTAAGCTACTCTGAAAGGGAGATATAAGTCTCCAGCTTCAGGGATTTTGCAATTTGTTCCAGTCATGGCGCAGAGAACTGGAAGGAAAGGCGGCCAAAATTAGTGTTGGCTTTGGGGATGACCAGTGAAATATACCTGCTGGACGCCTATGGGTGGGTGTGCTATGGTGACCAGTGAGCTGAGATAAGGTGGGCTTTATCTAGCAAAGACATATAGATGACCTGAGCCAGTGGGTTTGGGGACAAATATGTAGCGAGGGCCAGCCAACGAGAGCATACAGGTCGCAGTGGTGGGTAGTATATGGGCTTTGGTGACAAACGGATGGCACTGTGATAGACTACATCCAGTTTGCTGAGTAGAGTGTTGGAGGCTATTTTGTAAATGACATCGCCGAAGTCAAGGATTTAGTGAAATAGTCAGTTTACTAGGGTATGTTTGGCAGTATGAGTGAAGAAGGCTTTGTTGCGAAATAGGAAGCCGATTCTAGATTTAATTTTAGATTGGAGATGCTTCATGTTGAGTCTGGAAGGAGATTTTACAGTCTAACCAGACACCTAGGTATTTGTAGTTGTCCACATATTCTAAGTCAGAACTGTTCCGAATAGTGATGCTAGTCGGCAGGCAGGTGCGGGCAGCAATCGGTTGAAGAGCATGCATTAGTTTTACTAGCATTGAAAAGCAGTTGGAGGCCACGGAAGGAGTGTTGTATGGCATTGAAGCTCGTTGGAGGTTCGTTAACACATTGTCCAAAGAAGGGCCAGAGTATACAGAATGGTGTCATCTGCTAGAGGTGGATCAGAGAATCATTGCAGCAAGAGCGACATCATTGATATATACAAGAAAAGAGTCGACCGAGAATTGAACCCTGTGGCACCCCCATAGAGACTGCCAGAGGTCCGGACAACAGGCCTTCCGATTTGACACACTGAGCTCTATCTGAGAAGTAGTTGGTGAACCAGGCGAGGCAGTCATTTGAGAAACCAAGGCTATTGAATCTGCTGATAAGAATGTGGTGATTGACAGAGTCGAAAGCCTTGGCCAGGTCGATGAAGATGGCTGCACAGTACGTTCATTTTATCGATGGCGGATATGATATCATTTTGGACCTTGAGCAAGGTGCACCCATGACCAGCTCGGAACCAGATTGCATATTGGGAGAAGGTACGGTGGGATTCGAAATGGTCGATGATCTGTGTTAGCTTGGCTTTCGAAGATTTTAGAAAGGCAGGGCAGGATGGATATAGGTCTATAACAGTTTGGGTCTAGAGTGTCTCCCCTTTGAAGAGGGGATGACTGATCATTTTGGAAAGACAGGGTCCAGATTATCTAGCCAGCTGATTTGTATGGATCCAGATTTTGCAGCTCTTTCAGAACATCAGGTGTCTGGATTTGGGTGAAGGAGAAGCGGGGTTGGGGGCTGGGGGAGGGGGCTTGGGCAAGTTGCTGCAGGAGTGCAGAAGTTGGCCGGGGTAGCGGTAGCCAGGGGAAAGCATGGCCAGCCATAGAAAAATGCTTATTGAAATGATCGATTAGCGTAGATTTATCGGTGGTGACAGTGTTTCCTACCCCAGTGCAGTGGGCAGCAGGGAGGAGGTGCTCTTATTCTCCATGAACTTTACAGTGTCCAATTTTGGGGGGAATTAGTGCTACAGGATGCAAATTTCGTTTTGAAAAAGCTAGCTTAGCTTTTCTAACTGACAGTGTATATTGGTTCCCTTGAAAAGTTGCATATTGTGGGGCTATTTGATGCTAATGCAGAACGCACAGGATGTTTTTGTGCTGTTCAAGGGCAGTCAAGTCTGGGGTGAACCAAGGCTATATCTGTTCTAAGTTTACATTTTTTGAATGGGGCATGCTTATTTAAGAAGGCGAGGAAAGCACTTTTAAAGAGCAACCAGGCTCCTCTACTGACGGGATGAGGTCAATATCCTTCCAGGATATCCGTGCCAGATCGATTAGAAAGGCCTGCTCGCTGAAGTGTTTTAGGGAGCGTTTGACAGTGATGAGGGGTGGTCGTTTGACCGCGGACCCATTACGGACGCAGGCAATGAGGCAGTGATCGCTGAGATCCTGGTTGAAGATAGCAGAGGTGTATTTAGAGGGCATGTTGGTCAGGATGATATCTAAGAGGGTGCCCATGGTTWTGGGTTAGGGTTGTACCTGGTAGGTTCCTTGATKATTTGTGTGAGATTGAGGGCATCTAGCTTAGATTGWAGGACTGCCAGGGTGTTAAGCATATCCRAAGATAGATTGGGGGCAATCAATTCACATTTGGTGTCTAGGGCACAGCTGGGGGCTGAGGGGGGTCTGTAACAAGCGGCAATGGTGAGAAKCTTGTTTCTGGAAAGGTGGATGTGTAAAAGTTCAAATTGTTTGGGCACAGACCAGGATAGTATGACAGAACTCTGCAGGCTATCTCTGCAGTAGATTGCAACTCCGCCCCCTTTGGCAGTTCTATCTTGTTGGAAAATGTTGTAGTTGGGGATGGACATTTCAGGATTTTTGGTGGTCTTCCTAAGCCAGGATTCAGACACGGCTTGGACATCAGGGTTGGCGGAGTGTGCTAAAGCAGTGAATAAAGCAAACTTAGGGAGGAGGCTTCTAATGTTAACATGCATGAAACCAAGGCTTTTACGGTTACAGAAGTCAACAAATGAGAGCGCCTGGGGAATGGTAGAGGTGCTGGGGACTGCAGGACCTGGGTTAACCGCTACATCACCAGAGGAACAGAGTAGGATAAGGCTACAGCTAAAGGCTATACCTTTAGAACTGGTCGTCTATTGCGTTTGTAACAGAGAGTAAAAGGAGCAGATTTCTGGGCATGAAAGAATAGATTCAAGACATAATGTACAGACAAGGGTATGGTAGGATGTGAGTACAGTGGAGGTAAACCTAGGCATTGAGTGACGATGAGAGAGGTTTTTGTCTCTGGGGGCACCAGTTAAGCCAGGTGAGGTCACAGCATGTGTGGGGGGTGGACAAAAGGGCTGTCTAAGGCATATTGGGCAGGGCTGGGGGCTCTACAGTGAAATAAGACAGTTATCACTAACCAAAACAGCAATAGACAAGACATATTGACATTAGGGGGAGGCATGTGTAGCCGAGTGATCATAGGGTCCAATGAGTAGCAATAGGTGAGTCAGGGGACCAATTCAGTAGTCGCTACTATGCTAGGCGAGCTGGAGACACGGCGATTAAGACAGCTAGCATGCCGGGGCTAGCAGAAAGGCCTTCGGCGACGTCGCAACGGAAAAGCCTGTTGAGACCACCTCGGACAATTACGTCGGCAGACCAGTCGTGATAGATCGGCGGGGCTCCGTGTTGGCAGTAAAGGGTGCAGGCCAATTGGCAAAAGAAGTATTGTAGCCCAAGAAATTAGCTGGTGGACCTCTTCGGCTAGCTGGGAGATGGACCTAGCTCAAAGCTAGCTCAAGGATAACTGGTGCTTGCTTCGGGACAGAGACGTTAGCCAGGAGTAGCCACTTGGATTGCAGCTAGCTAGCTGCGATGCTCCGGTGTAAAGGTTCAGAGCTTGCAGTAGGAATCAGGATTTGTGGTAGAGAAAAAGCAGTCCTATATGCTCTGGGTGGATATCGTGCTGTGTAGACTGGCAGGTATTGACCGAGCTGAGGCTGGCTGGTGTCCGAGTTAATGGTGAAGACCGCTAGCAGTGGCTAACTGACTACTAGCTAGTAGCTAGTTAGCTGGCTAGCCTTTGATGGGGGTTCCGGTTCTAAAGTATTAAAATAGCAGATCCGTACCACATTGATTGAGGCAGGTTGCAGGAGAGTATATTCAGTCCGTTGATGTAAAGTCAGATTAAAATATATACGAAATATATACAAAAACATTTTAGGAAAACAATATTTACACGGGACAGGACGGGACAAGACAAAACACACGTCCGACTGCTACGCCATCTTGGAAAATTTCTGGTCCAAGCACACCAAGACAGTCGTGAAGAGGGCACGACAAAACCTATTCCCCCTCAGGAGACTGAAAAGATTTGGCATGGGTCCACAGATCCTCAAACAGTTCTACAGCTGCACCATCGAGAGCATCCTGACGGGTTGCATCACTGCCTGGTATGGCAACTGCTCGGCCTCCGACCGCAAGGCACTACAGAGGGTAGTGCAAACGGCCCAGTACATCACCGGGGCCAAGCTTCCTGCCATCCAGGACCTCTATACCAGGCCGTGTCACAGGAAGGCCCTGAAAATTGTCAGCCTCCAGTCACCCTAGTCATAGACTGTTCTCTCCACTACCGCACGGCAAGAGGTACCAGAGCGCCAAGTCTAAGACCAAGATGCTTCTAAACAGCTTCTACCCCCAAGCCATAAGACTCCTGAATATCTAATCAAATGGCTACCCAGACTATTTACATTGCCCCCCCACACCACCCCCTCTTTTACACCATTGCTACTCTCTGTTGTTATCATCTATGCATAGTCACTTTAATAACTCTACCTACATATACATATTACTTCAACTAACCGGTGCCCCCACACATTGACTCTGTACCGGTACCGCCCTGTATATAGTCTCGCTATTGTTATTTTACTGCTGCTCTTTAATTTTTTTAAAAAACTTTTATTTCTTATCCGTATTTTTAAACTGCATTGTTGGTTAGGGGCTCGTAAGAAAGCATTTCACTGTAAGGTCTACACCTGTTGTACTCGGCGCATGTGACTAATACAATTTGACTTGATTTGACATGCACACAGGCACTCACTCACACGCACACACAAACGTGCATGCATACACACACACAAGACGCGAGCAAGTACGTGCACGCATACACATACACACACACACACACACACACACACACACACACACACACTTTGGGCTTGGCACAGCACAGTAAACCCATTCTGTGCTGTGACTGGTTACAATTAGAAAAGCTGGCTGAAAAACGTGAATAACAAAATGATTACATTTTGTATGGATGAGTTTCAACTCTCTATAGACTGAGCATGTGATAAATCAACACTCCTCGAGTGGATGCCAACAGGGTTGTTCAGACAGTGAGTAGTTTCAGAATATGTATTTATCTCTCTCTCTCTCTCTCTCTCGCTTTACTAGCAAACATAGAGAAAAATATAAGATGAAATACACTGCCTAGTTGCTTCTTTTGTCAGACTTATTGAATAAGGTATTTTTAATTAACCTTGGTTTTTATCAGGGATTAATACTGAGACCAAAGTATATTTAAGGGATGAGCCCTGAATTACAGAAATGACAGAAAATACACACATCAAAATATAAATAAGACAGAAAGAAAAACACGGTCATAAAAAACAAACATATTCATCAGTAATAATTTCCTCAATTTGTAACGACATTCTACGTCGTCCTCCTCCTCAGACAGGAGAGGAGAGAGGGATTCTGAAGACAATGTGCAGCGAGGTATGATGCCATAATGAATTATTAAATTAAAGACGAAACACGAAGAACACTTTAACAAACTACAAAACAACAAACGACGTAGACGAACCTGAACATAAGAACTTACATGACACGAAGAACGCATGAAACAGGAACAGACTACATAAACCGAACAAACAAACAAACCGAACAGTCCCGTGTGGCGCAACATAGACACAGACACAGGAGACAATCACCACAAACAAACAGTGAGAACAGCCTACCTTAAATATGGTTCATCAAGAGAACGTCAAACACCTGCCTCTAATTGAGAACCATATCAGGCACATTAAACCCAACACATAGAAATGCCCACCCACACTCACGCCCTGACCGACTAACACATACAAAACAACAGAAAACAGGTCAGGAACGTGACACAATTAGCTTTCTGAATTGACCTAGAGGCACCAAAACATCAAGTTCAAGAACATTTTAAAGATTGTTCCACAAATAAGGTGCAAGAAAACTAAAAGCGGATTTACTCGGGTGTGGTAACTCATAAGCCTAAAGTTTAGTAATGACGTTGGTCAGTTTTTTGTAAAAGGGCGCTATAAATGAAAACATAATAATGTATCATCAAAGAGGGCAAACCAACTTTCTGGTAGAGAATTCAGTGATGAGTACTAAAAAATAAAGCATAAACTGCATTTAATGATAAACTGCATGTAACGGCTTTAATGAGGTTGAAGTCTAGGACCAATAGGAACGTCGACTGAATAATCTGCTTTCTACTATTTAGCGAGAGGCATTACCTATTTCTAGAGAACAAGCCCATTTTTGTTCTCAGCTTCTTAACTAACTCATCAATATGCTTTTAAATGACATATTTTCATCTTTCCAAATGCCAAGATAGCAGAGACATGATCAATATGGACACCATCCAAAGTACAACAGTATGCTTAAATCATTATTGTATTTGTATTAGTTATTTTTATGCACTCTAGAGAACAACATGTACTTACTTTTCCCTGCATTCAGTACTACACTGAACAAAAATATAAACACAACATGTAAAGTGTGGTCCCATGTTTCATGAGCTGAAATAAAAGATCCCAGAAATCTTCCATATGCAAAAAAATGTATTTCTCTCAAATGATGTCCACAAATTTGTTTACATCCCTGTTAGTGAGCATTTCTTCTTTGCCAAGATAATCCATCCATCTGACAGTTGTGGCATATCGATAAGCTAATTAAACAACATGATCATTACACAGGTGCACCTTGTGCAGGGGACAATATAGGCCACTCTAAAATGTGCAGTTTTGTCACACAACACAATGCCACAGAGGGAGCGTGAAAGTTTTGAGGGAGCGTGCAATTGGCATGATGACTGCAGCAATTTCCACCAGAGCTATTGCCAGATAATTTAATATTAATTTGTCTACCATAAGCTGCCTCCAACGTAGTTTTAAAGAATTTGGCAGTACGTCTAACCAGCCTCACAACAGCAAACCATGTGTAACCACGCCAGCCCACCCGGCTTTTCAACCTGCGGGATCGTCTGAGACCAGCCACCCAGACAGCTGATAAAACTGTGGGTTTGCACAACCGAAGACTTTCTGCTGAAACCGTCTAAGCCTAAGGGAAGCTTATCTGCGTGCTCGTCGTCCTCACCAGGGTCTTGAACTGACTGGAGTTCGGCATCGTAACCAACTTTAGTGGGCAAATGTTCACCTTCGATGCCCACTGGCATGCCGGAGAAGTGTGCTCTTCATGGATGAATCCCGGTTTCAACTGTACTGGCAGATGGCAGACGGCATGTATGGCGTCGTGTGGGCGAGCGGTTTGTTAATGTCAGCGTGGTGAACCGAGTGCCCCGTGGTGGCGGTGGGGGTATGGGCAGGCATACGCTATGGACAACAACACAATTGCATTTTATCTATGGCAATTTGAATGCACAGAGATACCGTGATGAGATCCCGAGGCCCATTGTCCTGACATTCATCCGCCGTCATCACCTCATGTTTGAGCATGATAACGCACAGCCCCATGTCGCAAGGATCTGTACACAATTCCTGGAAGCTGAAAATGTCTCAGTTCTTCCATGGCCTGCATATTCACCAGACATGTCACCCATTGAGCATGAATAGGATGCTCGAGATTGACGTGTACGACAGTGTATTCTAGTTTCCAGGAGATGTGTTGCGCTGCATGAGGCCAATGGGGGTCACACCAGATACTGTCTGGTTTTCTGTTCCATGTCCCTACTTTTTTAAAAGGTATCTGTGACCAACAGATGCATATCTGTATTCCCAGTCCTGTGAAATCCAATTTATGTATTTCAATTGACTGATTTTCCCATGTGAGCTGTAACTACGTAAATTCATGGAAATTTTGGCTTGTTGCATTTTACATTTTTGTTCAGTGTAATTTCAGGTCAATATAGTTTTTTCTCTAATACAATGAAGGCAGACTGTAGTTCAGATAGAGCCTGGTCAACCATGGGTGTAATAGCATAAACAATAGTATCATCTGCATTCAAGTGCAGGTTACAATTGTCAATATTTTTATGTAAACAGTAAAAGGTACAGTACCCAGAATTGATCCCTGTGGGACACCTTTTGTGATGTCCAGAAAACTGTATTTAACACCATCAGTAGATACACATTGAGTTCTATCTGTTAAGTAATTTCTGAACCATTTACATGCAGCCAAGTCTAGGCCAATTGAGGAAAGCCTCTGAATTAGCAATGAGTGATCAACAGCATCGAAGGCCTTTGCCAGGTCATTGAAGAGGGCAGCACAATGTTGCTTTTTATCCATACAATTAAGCAAATCATTTATAAATAGGGATGCAGCAAAGAAAGTGCAATGACCTGGTATTAAACCTGACTGATGTACATTTAGAATACATTTAAAAAAAGATCTTAGCTGAGAATTAATCAAGGATTCTAATATTTTAGCTAGGCAAGAAAGTTTTGAAATAGGGTGATTAATCATTTAGGTTACAAGGGTCACCAACTTTGTGAAGAGGGAGTACATGGGTTGCCTTCCAAACCTTGGGGATAGTAGCAGATATTATCGTCAGTTAAAAAATATGGGTTAATATTTCAGCAATCAGGAGGGCAGAGAGTTTGAAGAAAAAATGGATCAAGTGTCATGCCCTGGCCATAGAGGTTTTTATTCTCTATTTTGGTTAGGCCAGGGTGTGACTAGGGTGGGCATTCTAGTTTCTTTATTTCTATGTTTTCTATTTCTTTGTGTTTGGCCGGGTGTGGTTCTCAATCAGAGGCAGCTGGCTATCGTTTTCTCTAATTGAGAACCATACTTAGGTAGCCCATTTTTCCACCTGTCTTTGTGGGAAGTTAACTTTGTTTGATGGCACATTGCCTTAAGCTTCACGGTTTGTTTTGGTATTGTTTATTGTTTTGTTGGCAACATCTACTATTAAAAGTATGTACGCTCACCACGCAGCACCTTGGTCCTCTTTTTCCAACAGCCGTGACATCAAGCATATCAAATAAAATGTTATTTGTCACATGCACCGAATACAACAGGTGTAGACCTTAGTGTGAAATTCTTACTTACTAGCCCCTAACCAACAATACGGTTAAAAAAATACAGATAAGAAATAAAAGTAACAAGTAATTGAAGAGCAGCAGTAAAATAACAATAGCGAGACTATATACAGGGGTGTACTGGTACAGAGTCAATGTGTGGGGGCACCGGTCAGTTGAGGTAATATGTATATGTAGGTAGAGTTATTAAAGTGACTATGCATAGATGATAACAACAGAGATTAGCAGCGTTGTAAAAGAGGGGGAGGTCTGGGGGGGGCAATGCAAATAGTCTGGGTAGCCATTTGATTAGCTGTTCAGGAGTCTTATGCCTTGGGTGTAGAAGCTGTTTAGAAGCCTCTTGGACCTAGACATGGCGCTCCGGTACCTCTTGCCGTGCGGTAGCAGAGAGATCAGACTATGACTAGGGTGGCTGGAGTCTTTGACGATTTTCAGGGCCTTCCTCTGACACTGCCTGGTATAGAGGTCCTGGATGGCAGGAAACTTGGCCCCGGTGATATACTGGGCCGTACGCACTACCCTCTTTAGTGCCTTGCGGTCGGAGGCTGAGTAGTTTCCATACCAGGCAGTGATGCAACCCGTCAGGATGCTCTCGATGGTGCAGCTGTAAAACCTTTTGAGGATCTGTGGACCCATGCCAAATCTTTTCAGTCTCCTGAGGAGGAATAGGTTTTGTCGTGCCCTCTTCACGACTGTCTTGTGCTTGGACCATGTTAGTTTGTTGTTGATGTGMACGCCAAGGAACTTGAAGCTCTCAACCTGCTCCACTACAGCTCCGTCGATGAGAATGAGGGCGTGRTCGGACCTCGTTTTCCTGTAGTKCACAATCATCTCCTTTGTCTTAATCATGTTGAGGGAGAGGTTGTTGTCCTTGCAKCACATGGTCAGGTCTCTGACCTCCTCCCTATAGGCTGTCTTATTGTTGTCGGTGATCAGGCCTACCACTGTTGTGTCATCAGCAACATCAGCAACTTAATGATGGTGTTGGAGTTGTGCCTGACTGTGCAGTCATGAGTGAACAGTGTGGAGTGCAATAGAGATTGCATCATCTGTGAATCTGTTGGTGCGGTATGCAAACTGGAGTGGGTCTAGGGTTTCTGGGATAATGATGTTGATGTGAGCCATGACCAGCCTTTCAAAGCATTTCATGGCTACAGACGTGAGTGCCATATCAGCCCGTGTTGAATTATTTATTTTTTTACATCAATCTTAAGCAAGGCATCTAGCACATCACAGGTAGTAAATTGTTGAAATGAAAACAAATATTCACTAGAAGTTGACGGTTTAACCGTCGATTCAGCTAGAGGCTGGCAGAGGGAAGAGCAGTTGATTGACTGACTAGGGTCAATTAAACCACAGTTTATCTAAAATAAAAAGCCTGCTGAGGTAAAATGACGATTAAAAACATCACTTATCTCATTCTTCTCAGTTAATATGCCATAGTCAGACAGAACCTGCTTAGGCATGTAAAAAGAGGAATTTGTACGTTTCAGTCCATWTACTGTTTTCCAAAATTTCGAAAGATCACCAGCAGAGTCAAAGATAGACCTTAAAAATGTGCTTGATTTAGCATTCTTAATCAAGATAGTACATCTGTTTCTCAGTTGTCTGAAAGKTTTCCAGTCKACTACAGGAGCAGTGTAGCTGGCAAAGCTCTAAACTATCAGCATATGAGGACTGATGATGTGAATGATACATGGTGTGAACAGCACTATTTGGTGCACTACACTKGACAGTGTTTTGCCAGACCCTGGGGTAGTGGTAGGTGCTGTGTAGAGCTGGGCTGAGTTGAGGTGGGCCTGGTCTGGTTGAGCTGTGCTGTGATGTGCCGTGTCTGTTTGAGTTGTGCTGAGGTGGGCTTGGTCTGGTAACATGGGAGGGAGGTTCTGGTGGAGTTGAAGAGGGTGGTGTGCAGAGCATTGTGGCCAGAGATGCTCCAAACTCTGTGTGGGGCCTCTGTGACTGTGTACGGCTTGGGAATAGCTCAGTGTATGCAGTTTCTGGGAGAGAAGAGGGTGGTGTGGGGGYAAGTGTTGCMAGCTGTTCTTGAGTCTCTGTGAGGCACCACCAGATGCAGGTCTAAAGGTGCGTCTGATTTGGAGTTGGTGGCTGATCTGCTGCTCCTGTGGGGGGAGMTGGACTGGCCACCCAATTTAGCACAGTCCCGGGATAGGCTGACATTTATCCTCTCCGATGGTGGCAGGGTGAACATCTCTCCTCTMTAGCGGGGTGGACATTACAATCCTCACATCTGGGAAGGTGGTAGAGTTCTTCTTCATTACRCTCCCAAGTGATGTGGTCACCCTCTCCTGTTAAGTATGCAGGTCATTGGTTCCAGTATGTACAATTATAYGGCTTTGTGAACCAAAGCTGGGCCACGGTCAGGAGCTCCATGGCTTTCTCAGATGTAGGGCACCACAACTTTGCCAACACACTATTTAATGAGTGKATTTTCCATTGCAGATCATCATCAAAACAATGTCAGGCTTCTTCTAAGGCCTGTGGAGGAAGTCAGGAGTGGGAGCATTCATATCTAGAATGATAGAGAATCATTTTTCCATTTTGACGTCACTCACCATTATTGAAATGACCTTGCTGCTCKACAAATCAATGAGTTCATTCTGTATTTGGTGGCCAAGGTAGCTGGTAGTGTGACTCGAGGTCCCTTTTTGGATGGGTTAAGGTGCTCTTTCGTGACTGGATCAAATTGTGCCATCAGTTCAACCTCTTTGAGAAAATTGCCATTTGAAGGAGAGTAGAGTGTTTCTGTGTGTCCCCTTAGTGCCAGATTTATAATTGCCAGAGACTGCACAATAGCTGTCAGACGTGTCAACACCTCTCTCCGTCTTATCCTCTCAGCCTCCATAAGTACCATCTCCTGCTTATCAATTGTTTCCCATTTTTTGATCCTCATTGCCAGTTCTTTCCATGTTTTCATGCAGTTTTGGTGTTCAGGGGCCTCATTTATAAACGTTGCGTAGGCTTGCATGTTTCCAAGTCTGTCAGTCCTGAGTTTGCTAAATGAATTTTCTTCTTAGAAAAGAGTTTGCTGCAGAAGCAGAAGAGYCTGTTGTTTCTTTCAGAATASACCAATCAACRTCTAGGGATTTTTTCACCACTCACCAAGGTCTTCCTGAAATACTGCTGGTGGCAACTTCTTCCATCACTCTCATTCCTTGGGAAAACAAAGTTAGGTGGTACCTCACRTGGTCCTCTGCAAACTAGTTGTGTCCGAAWGCTGTCAGTCAGAACTGAGGGCCAGTCAGCAGGGTCTGTAGACAGTGGTTCATCCTCAGCAGCAGGATTTGGTGGGGATGCTGCTACAGGCATTTCTAATGGAGAGCACAAGGGCATTAGTTAACACATGTTATTCACAGCATTTCTAGAGGTGGAACAWCCCACATACATACCCAGTAATCATAAAATCATCAATGTTACCTATAATATGGAAACTTAAAACTTTGCAAAAGGGAAAATATTTATTTTGTATATGTTATGCAGGGATGCACACATAAACACATGTGCGTMTACCCACACATACACATGTGCGCGTGCGCACAAACACACCTGAAGAATCCTGCTGGGGAGAAGTGGAAGCAAATGGGTCTTCATCCTCATCCTCAGGCTCAGACAACATTTGCGAAGACACCTGTGTGGCTGAMGAGGTGGATGGCTCCTTATCCTGAGGCTCCGAGATKATTTTTGAAGAGGCCTGTGTGGCTGAGGAYGTAGATGACTCCTCATCCTGGCCAGTGCCAGAGGGTGCTCCAAAATATTTCAGAAGTGCCTCCTGAATTTGCATTGAAGGACAGTATATGAGTCTGACAACCTAAATACATTTGTTGCACAATTAAATACACATGTCATTATGCACAATTTATCAAACTTTCAGAATAGGAACCAAATGAACCATACAACCTCCTTGGCTAATTCTAGGCATAAGACACCCCAAAAGACTCAATATWCCACAAAAGATACAAAATYTCAGCATAATATAGACGTCTTTTAAGTTAGCCTACAGCATTGGAAATTCCCCTTACTGAGCTCAGGACCTAGTCAATACAATCACAGAAAATCTTTATGATYTCACCTCAATGAAAGTTAACCAAATTAATAATGTGCTAGTTAGGTTGTAATCGTTTTGCTGCAGGCTACATACATTATCATGATGAAACTGTGTGAAATTATATCACACTGTTATAAAAGCAAGTAGGAGAGAAAACGGAATATTGTCGCCCTATGTGTAATAGCATAGCAAGCAATATAGCAACGTAGGCTAACAAACATAAGTGTTATACTAGCCTATTTCATTACATGCATAATATTATACTCATAAAGAGATTTACATTTACATTTAAGTCATTTAGCAGACGCTCTTATCCAGAGCGACTTACAAATTGGTGCATTCACCTTATGAATCCAGTGAACAACCACTTTACAATAGTGATCCTACTCTTTTAAGGGGGGGGTTAAAGGATTACTTTATCCTATCCTAGGTATTCCTTAAAGAGGTGGGGTTTCAGGTGTCTCCGGAAGGTGGTGATTGACTCCGCTGACCTGGCGTCGTGAGGGAGTTTGTTCCAGCATTGGGGTGCCAGAGCAGCGAACAGTTTTGACTGGGCTGGCGGCGGAACTGTACTTCCTCAGAGGTAGGGAGGCGAGCAGGCCAGAGGTGGATGAACGCAGTGCCCTTGTTTGGTGTAGGGCCTGATCAGAGCCTGAAGGTACGGAGGTCCGTTCCCCTCACAGCTCCGTAGGCAAGCACCATGGTCTTGTAGCGGATGCGAGCTTCAACTGGAAGCCAGTGGAGAGAGCGGAGGAGCGGGGTGACGTGAGAGAATTGGGAAAGTTGAACACCAGACGGGCTGCGGCGTTCTGGATGAGTTGTATGGGGTTTAATGGCACAGGCAGGGAGCCCAGCCAACAGCGAGTTGCAGTAATCCAGACGGGAGATGACAAGTGCCTGGATTAGGACCTGCGCCGCTTCCTGCGTGAGGCAGGGTCGTACTCTGCGAATGTTGTAGAGCCATGAACCTCAGGAACGGGTCACCGCCTTGATGTTAGTTGAGAACGACAGGGTGTTGTCCAGGATCACGCCAAGGTTCTTAGCACTCTGGGAGGAGGACACAATGGAGTTGTCAACCGGATGGCGAGATCATGGACGGGCAGTCCTCCCGGGAGGAAGAGCACCTCCGTCTTGCCGCAGGTTCAGCTTGAGGTGGTGATCCGTCATCCACACTGATATGTCTGCCCAGACATGCAGAGATGCGATTCACCACCTGGTTATCAAGAGGGGGAAAGGAGAAGATTAATTGTGTGTCGTCTGCATAGCAATGATAGGAGAGACCATGTGAGGATATGACAGAGCCAAGTGACTTGGTGTATAGCGAGAATAGGAGAGGGCCTAGAACAGAGCCCTGGGGACACAGTGGTGAGAGCAGTGGTGCGGAGACAGATTCTCGCCACGCCACCTGGTAGGAGCGACCTGTCAGGTAGGACGCAATCCAAGCGTGGACCTTGCCGGAGATGCCCAAGCTCGGATGAGGGTGGAGAGGAGGATCTGATGGTTCACAGTATCAAAGGCAGCCGATAGGTCTAGAAGGAGAGAGCAGAGGAGAGAGAGTTAGCTTTAGCAGTGCGGAGCGCCTCCGTGACACAGAGAAGAGCAGTCTCAGTTGAATGACTATCTTGAAACCTGACTGATTTGGATCAAGAAGGTCATTCTGAAGAGAGTAGCAGGAGAGCTGGCCAAGGACGGCACGTTCAATGAGTTTTGGAGAGAAAAGAAAGAAGGGATACTGGTCTGTAGTATTGACATCGGAGGGATCGAGGAGTAGGTTTTTTCAGAAGGGGTGCAACTCTCGCTCTCTTGAAGACGGAAGGGACGTAGCCAGCGGTCAAGGATGAGTTGATGAGCGAGGTGAGGTAAGGGAGAAGGTCTCCGGAAATGGTTGGAGAAGAGAGGAGGGGATAGGGGTCAAGCGGGCAGGTTGTTGGGCGGGCCGGCCGTCACAAGACGCGAGATTTCATCTGGAGAGAGAGGGGAGAAAGAGGTCAAAAGCACAGGGTAGGGCAGTGTGAGCAGAAACAGCGGTGTCGTTTGACTTAGCAAACGAGGATCGGATGTCGTCGACCTTCTTTTCAAAATGGTTGACGAAGTCATACCGCAGAGAGGGAGGAGGGGGGAGGAGGGGGAGGAGGATTCAGGGGGAGGAGAAGTGGCAAAGAGCTTCCTAGTTGATTGAGGCAGATGCTTGGAATTTAGATGGTAGAAATTGGCTTTAGCAGCAGAGACAGAAGAGGAGAATGTAGAGAGGAGGGTGAAAGAATGCCGTGTCCGCAGGGAGGCGAGTTTTTCTCCATTTCCGCTCGGCTGCCCGGACCCTGTTTCTGTGAGCTCGCAATGAGTCGTCGAGCCACGGAGCAGGAGGGGAGGACCGAGCCGGCCTGGAGGATAGGGGAACATAGAGAGTCAAAGGATGCAGAAAGGGAGGAGAGGAGGGTTGAGGAGGCAGAATCAGGAGATAGGTTGGAGAAGTTTTGAGCAGAGGGAAGAGATGAATAGGATGGAAGAGGAGAGAGTAGCGGGGGAGAGAGAGCGAAGGTTGGGACGGCGCGGATACCATCCGAGTAGGGGCAGTGGGGGGAAGTGTTGGATGAGAGCGAGAGGGAAAAGGATACAGGTAGTGGTCGGAGACTTGAGGGGAGTTGCAATGAGATTAGTGGAAAGAACAGCATCTAGTAAAGATGAGGTCAAGCGTATTGCCTCCTTGTGAGTAGGGGGGGAAGGTGAGAGGGGGAGGTCAAAAGAGGAGAGGAGTGGAAAGAAGGAGGCAGAGAGGAATGAGTCAAAGGTAGACGTGGGGAGGTTAACTTTACTGCCTCAGAAACCCCGGATCCGGGAGCCCCCCACCCCCCACACACTGATTAAGCATAGCTAGCATAGCTTCAAAAGTAGATAGTAGCATCTAAATATCAATTAAATCACAAGTCGCAAGCCACCTAATGAAAGATACAAATCTTGTGAATAAAGCCACCATTTCAGATTTTTAAAAATGTTTTACAGGGAAGAACAACTATGTAAAATCTATTAGCTAAACCACGTTAGCAAAATACACCACTATTCTAACTCCATCAGTTTCTTACTCCTTCAGGTGCTATCAACCATTCGGCTCAACCTAAGATATTGATAGCCAATAACTATAAAAAAAACCATAGATGAACAGTCTGATAACATATTCATGTATAGGATAGTTTTTGTTAGAAAAAAGTGCATATTTCAGTAGAAATAACACAGTTTACAACAATTTGCACCGACCATCAACAAATTGACTAGAAGTTACTAGATAGAGCAACGTGTATGAACCCAATTTACTCTCATAAAACATTTCATAAGAAATAGACAAAGCATAGCAATGGAAAGACCAGTTCTTGTGATTTCATGACCATATTTCAGATTTTCTAAAGCGTTTTTAACAGCGAAAACACAATAAATCGGATAATTAAGCAATACACACATGTGAAAACGTTACAAGAGCATCGATTCCAGCCAAAGAGCGCTATACGTAATCACCTGCCACAAATATATTATTTTTCACTAACCTTCTCAGAATCTTCCTATGACACTCCGTAACATCATTTTACAATATACATATAGTTTGTTCGAAAAGTGGCATTTTAGCCATACAAAACGCGTGGTTACACACATAAAATACTAGGAAATCAAGCCTCAATATGTCTGACGTCATCTATCAGAGTGGATCTAGTTTAAATTGAAAGCTAATCATATACTTGAAACTAAAAAAATCAGGGTTTACAAGAATCGAAAGACAAATTATAGTTCTTTAATGCAACCGCTGATATTACTTTTTAAAATTATCCTTACTTTTCAATACAGGGTTGGCCAAAGTGAAAGCTATACTCAAAACAAAATGGCGAATTATGCCGTTATAAATATTGTCGGAAGAAACACGGTTTATCATATTTATATTGATTACTTTGAGCTGTTCTTCCATCATATTCTTAGGGCAATGTATCCTTTCTATGTTATAAACCGCCTTTTGGTCGATAGATGTCCTCTGTCCTTCGAAATGTCCACCACCAAACGGACCGACTCCCTAAAACGTGTCCAAACTTTAAGAACGCACATTCAAAGAAATTCCTCAAATCGCACTAAACGGATATAAATTGATATAAAACGGCCTCAAATTAACTAGCATTATGAAGTTTTTAACAAACTATAACGACTGAAAACATGAACCCGGAGAATATTGCTGGTTAGAAAACGATTGGAAACGAAACAGGTCCGATGGCCTTCCACGCTTTGAGGCGGCGCAAGTTGAGAAGGGCGGATCTCTGTACATTTTGGTTCATTTATAAGTGCTGTGAACGTCCATCGATTCATTGAAAAACGTGATGACGTACAGACACCCAGAGGAAGCGTAGGCAGTGTCGGTTTCTTCATACAATTCACTGTGGCCTTAATAAACAGACCCCAGATTCAGAAGGTAAAAATTTCTGAAATCTGAACCCTTGTCATGAAAAGTCTGTAGAAATTTGTCCTGTACCACTCAGAGACAAAATTTCAAAACTCCTATAGAAAACTATAGAACTGTTTCTATCCAATAATAACAATAATATGCATATTGTACGATTCAAAGAAATTGAGTACGAGGCAGTTTTAATTTGGGAAATGTAAAAAAAAAAACATAAATGCTAACAAGCTACCCCCTATTGAGCAAAAGGTTAAAGTCACCCAAGAACTGTGAGAGGTGAGCCATCGCTCAGGAAAGGAACTTATCAAGGAGGTCAAGTCATTGATGAACTCCTCCAAGGGGACCTGGAGAGCGCGATAAAAAATGAATAAGGATGTTTAAGCTTGAAAGGGCTGGTTAACTGTGACAGCATGGAATTCAAAGGAGGCGATAGACAGATGGGTCAGGAAGAACAGAGAAAATGTCACCTTGGGAGAGATGAGGATACAGTGCCAACACCCAGCCGCCTGACCAGAAAGCTCTCGGGTGTGCGAGAACACGTGGGCAGACGAAGGAGAGAGCAGTAGGAGTAAGCAGTTGTTATCATTGGTAATCCATGTTTCGTCAGTGCCCAAGAAGTCGAGGGACTGGAAAAAGCAATAAGGCTGAGATGAATCTCTGCCTGTTGGCCGCAGATCGGACAGTTTCCAGAGGCTTGCCTGATGACCTGGAACTCACATGGGTCGTGCGCGCTGGTACCACCAGTTAGAGTAGCAGTCGGCCCACGCGGTGGTGAAGCGTTTTGTATGGTCTTGCAGAGAGGAGAAGAACAGGGATATAGAAACCAGACCCAAACCATAAGTTGACAGGCTACAGAAGAAGGCACTACGCTAATGCAAAGGAGATTGGAATGACAAAGTGGACTACAACGTCTGCGAATGTTTCAGAAAGTTTAAGCTTAACGTTGCAAAAAAATCTTTTGACTAAAATGATATATGTACTGCTGGCCTGGTTGAAATAAGGCTAGCTAGCAGGGGCTGCGTTGTTGACTTTGTTTAAAAAATGTAGGCTGGCTAAGGTAACCTCAGAAAATTACTCTAGACTACACAATTATCTTGGGATTTACAAAACGGCTAGTAGCCAGGCTATAGAATCAAACAAATCAAAACTTGTTGTACTGTAATGAAATGAATATGTAATACTGAAACATGTGGAGCGAAGCGGAATGCAACTACCCGCTCCAACCCGGGAAGTGCGTATCGTAGAGGGAGAGGCAATAGAAGTGTTGTTTCTTGTATTATTGTCTTTTTGTGTCTTTAGAGGACTGCCTTCACCCAATTAATTTTCCTTTTTTCTCTGTCCTTATTTTTGTCCCCACTTTGGTCCCTTCTTTTCCCTTCTTCTCTTCTGCAACTAAGACACTCCTTGTTAGCTAGCGTAAGCTTTCTATCCAGGAATGTCCCCTAGCACTGCCTAGCAACAGTAAACAACTTAGCTGCTAATGAAAACGGGTATAATTTAATGAAAAATTGTTAACTTTTTCAAAAAGCCTTTTTCTTATTTGTTAGCTGCTTGTTTGGTCTCCTATTCAGTTTGCAGTTTTCTTTTGATTTTTTTCGCATGTACTTACTCTAAAAAAACATTTAAATTTTCAATATTTGTAGAAAGCTCATCTTTCAGCTTGCGTGCTCGCTTAATTTTTGGAACTCCGGAACTCCGGAGATGACATAGTTGAAGTCGGAAGTTACATACACTTAGGTTGAGTCATTAAAATTTTTCAAACCACCCACAATTTGTTGTAACAAACTATAGTTTTTACAAGTCGGTTAGGACATTACTTTGTGCATGAACAAGTATTTTTCCAACAATTGTTTACAGACAGATTTATTTCACTTATAATTCCAGTGAGTCAGAAGTTTACATACACTAAGTTGACTGTGCCTTTAAACTGCTGAAAATTCAATAAAATGATTGCAGTGCTTTAGAAGCTTCTGATAGGCTAATTGACATCAATTGAGTAATTGGAGTGTACCTGTGGATGTATTTCAAGGCCTACCTTCAAACTCAGTCCTCTTTGCTTGACTCAGTGGGAAATCAAAAGAAATCAGCCAAGACCTCAGAAAAAAATTGTAGACCTCACAAGTCTGGTTCATCCTTGGGAGCAATTTCAAACGCCTGAAGGTACCACGTTCATCTGTACAAACAATAGTACTGCAAGTATAAACACCATGGGACCACGCAGCCGTCATAGCTCGCAATTCTGTCTCCTAGAGATGAACGACTTGGTGGAAAAGTGCAATCAATCCCAGAACAACAGCAAAGGACCTTGTGAAGATGCTGGAGGAAACGGTACAAAAGTATCTATATCCACGGTAAAACAATCCTAATCAACCTAACCTGAAAGGCCGCTCAGCAAGGAAGAAGCCACTGCTCCAAAACCGCCATAAAAAAGCAGACTAGTTTTTGCAACTGCACATGGGGACAAAGATCGTACTTCTTGGAAAATGTCCTCTGGTCTGATGAAACAAAAAATAGAATTGTTTGGCCATAATGACCATGTTATGTTTTGGAGGAAAAAGGGGTGCTGCAAGCCGAAGAACACATCCCAACCGTGAAGCACGGGGGTGGAATCATGTTGTGGGGGTGCTTTGCTGCAGGAGGGACTGGTGCACTTCACAAAATAGATGGCATCATGAGGCAGGAAAATATGTGGATATATTGAAGCAACATCTCAAACATCGTCAGGAAGTTAAAGCTTGGTGACAAATAGGTCTTCCAAATGGACAATGACCTCAAGCATACTTCCAAAGTTGTGGCAAAATGGCTTAAGGACAACAAGTCAAGGTATTGGGAGGGCCATCACAAAGCCCTGACTCAATCCTATAGAAAATGTGTGCAGAACTGAAAAAGTGTGTGCAGCAAGAGGCCTACAAACCTGACTCAGTTACACCAGCTCTGTCGGAGGAATGGGCCAAAATTCACCACTTATTGTGGGA
Organism: Salvelinus sp. IW2-2015; assembly: GCF_002910315.2. NCBI lineage: Eukaryota > Metazoa > Chordata > Actinopteri > Salmoniformes > Salmonidae > Salvelinus > Salvelinus sp. IW2-2015. The sequence continues at coordinate 38,686,371 of NC_036855.1, read as the reverse complement.
AGTTGTGAATGTAAACAATTTACAAGAAGAATTAGCAATCCAAATACTAATTGAGTGTATGTAACTTCTGACCCACTGGGAATGTGATGAAAGAAATAAAATCTGAATAAATCATTCTCTCTCTATTATTCTGACATTTCACATTTTAAAATAAAGTGGTGATCCTAATGACCTAAACAGGGAATTTTTACTGATTAAATGTCAGGAATTGTGAAAAACTGAGTTTAAATGTATTGGTTAAGGTGTATTAAACTTCCGACTTCAATATGTAGCTGCATACCTTTATCTTTAGCGGCGTTTCTCCTCTTCTTCTTTCTATTTTCCTAAAACTGGGCACCTGATGGCTTAGAACTTTTCTTATCCATTTGTGTTGATTTGGCGCTTGAGCATCAATACATTACCCATCCCCAACACTGTCAACACAAGAGTCAAGACTAAACCAAGTCACTTGTTTGTGTGCAGACTGGTTTTATATTATTCTTACAATTTCACACAAACCAGAAAAAAATGCAACAATATGTCTGTGAAACTATATATTCACAGTATTATGAATGAATTGTGATTTATTTGGTAGCATTCGTAGTGTGAATGATTTTACTAATTGCATTAGTACTATAACAGGTTAGAGGTGCACTATTTGATAGATTTTCCCGCTCCCACTACCGTCGGGCTTCCAGTGGGGAGACCTGAGGTCAACCTACCCCGCCCCTCCCCATCTCGAACTTCTGAGTGGGAGACCTTTCCCAGGCAGTAAGCCTGCCAGCTCACAAACTAGAATCAGGGCACCCAATCCGACCAAGGTTAATTGACAAACAGTCCCACACGTTGACATGATATCATTGACGTGACGTGAAAATTATCAATAGAAAACTGATCGCCCATACCTAAATCCGCTACTGCTTGCCGGAACCAAGTCGATCAWTCTCTCCAAATCAAACTATCTCCATAAAATAAAAGTATCTTCCGTATCCTCTAGATGTGCAGAACATAGCAATGCACWAAAATAATTAAACTTTTCASATATAATAAAAATAATTTGACAAAWAATGTAKATTTAAGGAGGAGCACTTCTTAAGGGCTGCTGCTCATGGAATTGGTTGCTAGGAGATGTATGTCATAGGAGCAGCATGTCAGTGGTAACATTGTTCTTTGCAGTGTCATTTGCATGATTATATCATTCACTCCTTTAGTCTACCCTGTCACTCCCACATCAGCGACATTAGACGGTGTCAAATTTCTTCAGAGCAAACATGACTTTCAAAGAAAAAACATAGCACATCACATAGAATTGTGTTTGCGCACCAATTGCATGTTGTGGTATATGAGAGAAGACAAGACTGAATCAAACATTTTTAGTGGTACAAAGTGTTAGGGTGTTCTGAGTGAGGATTTTTGATTTATGTAGTTCAAATGAATCTCAATTTCTAGCTGTCTAGCAGCCATAAATCTCCATTTGACAGGGGGAATAGAATATTGCTGTGTGCAACAGGTTGTCGCAATTTAATGCAAGCTTCACAATAAAAAAGTAATAATGTATTATGCTGGCGTGTTATGCTTGACCCATTCAGTTTTCCATAACAAAACATCAGCAAATGGCAAAAAAGAGTAGAACCAGCTCATCTTCTTTTATACTATGATTTGTCTGTTAAATGTTCAATGTTTGATTTTTTTTTTTTTAAGGAATAGTTTCACCATATTAAAACAGGGTTGACCTTAAAATGAAGGGATAATCACTAATCACATTAAATAAATAATCATCTTCAGAAATGACTGTCAAAGCAACAAAAATAACTAGCCTTTATAATGATGATGAATACTTGGAGAAATGTTGGGATTAAGTGGGTTAAAATCCCCATAGAAGTCACAGAGTCACAAATGCAGAATTTCTTTAGCAAGTCTATATTCATTTTAACAATCAGATTGATTGATTGAATTCTCCATGTGGTCTATATTAAATGGCACTTCATTTATTCTAACAGGCTTTAAAAATGCAATTTATGTGCACAATTTTTACTTAAAATATCAAAAGGATATAAAAGGCACTCATTTCATGAAACAACCCTTTTATTTGTAGTCTACAATAGCCTCAGGCTCTTTGAACAGACACCGTTTCATTTTGAATTTGTCTAATGATATGAGACAAAATGAAAGGTACTGGCTCACTGCAACCAGCCTCTTTCAAAATGAGCTAAGCCGCTAAGGCTTAACACACAAATCTGTGCCAGACGGCTAAGCCATGGTGGGTAGTGTTTCAGACAGACAAAATTATAAAAACTGTTTCATAAAAAGACACATCCTTTTAAGCAGCTGTTTGAATCACAATAATCACAAGTGTGGTTATTTTGAACATTTTGAATACTCACCATTCAAGATTTTAATCAAAATGTAGGAGCAAAGTTGGGGTGGGAGGAGATTGCACAGAATTTACGTCCAATAGTAAATAAACTCTTTAATGTACAATCCCTATTTGGCTTCTGAGTCTGTTGGGGGAGGGTGAGAATTGTCTCTGGTTGTCAGAGATGTAAAATGCTTCAGCATCAGCCAGGCGATTGAGGAGGCAGGGAGGGGTCAAATTGGTGTGTGAGAGGGTATGGCCTACTAATGATACACACAGCCAAAAACTAGATTTTCAATTACCAGCTTGAACACTCAGGAGGATGAGGCAACCAGCATCGCTCTCCCWACACAAGAGAGGGGTTGTCAAAAGCTATAATTGGAACAGAATAGAATGCCATTTGTTGTTGCTCTGGAGGCTTAAGTGTATGTGGGATAACATATTGCAAATGTACAAGAAGATTAGGATTAAGGTGATGTGATCTCAACATTTTCTCCTACACTACTGGGGAGGAATGAGGGTTGATCCTATTCAAACAGATTCCCATCATCTTCAAATATGATGAGAGCCAGATGTATGGGAGGGAGACAGTACACAGAGATTACCGGGATAGCATCTATGTAAATCATCCTCAATGATGTCTGAGGTGAATATGATTGCACCCTAGCACTGATCCACTTTCGCTGTAGCAAGCTTACAGTGGCCCATGAGCAGCCCACAATCGGCAAAGGCAGCGGCCCAATGTGCATACAGCTCATTGGCTTTGCAGTGGGCCGACACTTCAATAGRGTCATATTGACTTGGTTAACCATGGACGGTGTTGCGATGCTAGTGGCATTGGTGGTAGACATGGGTCCAATATCAGCTTGCCTACAGTGGCATGCTGCCTCATAACCACCAGTTGTCCGATAAATGCTTGCTAGCTCGCCTACAACTGATTTAGGTTGCCCACCTTTTAAAACTCTCCCAAGCAAACACTTTTCCACACTCCTTGAGTCATATTCATAGGTAGGCATGCCAAAAGCTCTCTCTTGATCACTGTCAGGTTAACTAACAAATGCAACTGTTTATATAGCGAGTGCGCTAGTGTACCCCTTTGGGATAAACTGTTTTACAGACTCATAAACTGTTTTACTGACTCATCCAAAGTAGTGTCAGGAATCATCTAAATCAACCAAATTAACAGTCACATCTCTCCATCACCGTGCCTCAGGAGCTGTGATGGGCTTCCACCTTGATTCATTAGGAAAACCAAATGGCTGTCATCTAGGATTGAGATACTATTGGCTGTCGTCCTCCAGAGACAGGAAGCTGAGGCAAATCTAACAGGAAGTGACTTCAATAATAGAACACAAATAAGAAGAAGTCTCTTTCATGTGGTTCTCTGAGACACATAGTAATACTACTCAGCCTGTATTGTAAGATTGTCTTTCAGTTTATCTTAGTAGCTGTAGGAAAGACATAATGTTCTAATTTTCTACCAGGTTGTATTTTGTTATCGCAACAAAGGCAACAACTGTAACATGGAGAAAAGTGCATGTCTATGAATGTACAATGTATTTGCTTTTATGCACTGTCTATTGTTTTGATTGACAAACTCACTTTGGATCTCAAAACCATTTCACAATGACAGCAGTGTATTTCTAATGACACCGACAGCCTGCAAGGCTATGTTGATATTTATGTTGCTCCCCTAGTAAGTGCAGAGGAAACACTGACAACATCTGATAGCCTCAAGGTGAAGGTTTTCTTTCCATTTCTGTGGAAATACTTGAGTGAATACAAATGGGGATATTTAAAGACTCTGGCGTATGCTCATTAGGCTTAGGCAGAAATGATGAACATTATGTATGCCTATGCAGAATTTGTGGATGTTGTGGGGGTGTATTTTCAAGGGGTCAAACATCACCCGTCCATTGAAAACATATGCTGCCGTGGTGATAAGGACAACAACACATACTGTAACAGTGACCAATCTTCATTGCAAAGATGTGTTGGCTGGTTAGCAGGTTCTCTGGGTGCAGGAGGACTAAATACTCATGCTGTACCTTACACTAAAAGAGCAACTTGTTACTCCTGATCGTTGAGAATCTATAATCTATTTAGCCCAAGGTTTTACTTGTTTAACAAGTGTAATGAATGACAAATTATTACTTTTGATCTTGCTGGTAGGCTTAAGGTATGTTAATAGTTTATGGAGTTATAAGGAATCAGGGTTAAGGATTTCATACAAAACTAAGCCAATATCCACACAAGATGTGAAAAAAAGGGTGAATTTTAAATTCTATAAGGTCTACGTTTTATTTAATCAATGCCATCACGTTTCCCATCTTCTGTCAAGGCCATGTAACAATACGAGGTGTATCTGGTAAATTCCTGTCTATAACCCTGCATTCTATTGTCTACATCTAACAAGGAGTTGCGTTATGAGCCATCGACGGCACTCACAGTCCTGTCATCATGTAATTAGCATGGAACAAGATGACAATATGCCATCGGGCCTATTCAGCTATCACAGCATCAGAGATGTATGACTTCAGTGCCATGCTGCTCAAGAGAAGTTGCACTGTAATGAACAGATGGAAGATGGTAAGGATGACTTAAACTCCCTCTCTCTCCTTAACAAGAGTTTTTTGTTTCACCATATTTGTTTGACAAAGTGTAAATCAATTGTGTAGTACCCACCAGGGTTGGGGTCAATTCCATTTKAATTCCAGCCCGTTCAGAAAGTAAACCAAATTCCAATTCCAACATTTTCTCATTGAAGAACATTGCAAGATAATGAACTTCCAACTCCAATTCCAATTATGCCTACAGAATTTACAGGAATTAAAATGAAATTGACCCCAACCCTGGTACCCACCCATATTTGTTCATTTTTTGTAGTACTKCTGATTGATGAGACAGAGTCTAAATTAAAACATGGATGGAGGTGAGAAAATAATWGGCAGCCATTGAAACAGAGAGATAAAGGTTGTATGTCTAATAAATATATATTTTTTAATGACAATAACATCATTTATTTTCCTGAGCCTCCTATTGCCATTGAAATTCTCAGTCTGATTGTGTGGGCATGTTAATAGAAATGTAAATACATATACACAGTTCTGATTGGCAGAGGACCATCTAGACCAGGGCTTCCTGGGTTTTTGTTTTTTTCCCTAGCACTACACAGCTGATTCAAATAATCAAAGTTTGTTGATGAGTTGCTTATTTGAATCAACTGTCATGCTAGGGCAAAAATCAAACCATGCTCCCAGGGGGGCCCTGGGACCGAGTTTGGGAAACTCTGATCTAGACCAACGTTTCCCAACTCCAGTCTTCCAGTACACCCAACAGAACATACTTTTTTTGTAGCCCTGGACAAGCACACCTGATTCCACTTGTCAACTAATCATCAAATCATCAAGCCCTCAATGAATTGAATCAGGTGAGTTTGTCAGGGGCAACAACAAAAAMATGTGCTATTGGGGGGACCTGAGGACTGGAGTTGAGAAACTGATCTAGACTCTAAACTAYAGCTTACCCCTTCAAAGTAGGATGAAACACACAGTTGAAGTCGGAAGTTTACATACACTTAGGTTGGAGTCATTAAAGTAATTTTTCAACCACCACAAATTTGTTAACAAACTATAGTTTTATTAAGTTGGTTAGGACATCTACTTTGTGCATAGTAATTTTCCAACAATTGTTTATAGACAGATTATTTCACATATAATTCACTGTATCACAATTCCAGTGGGTCAGAAGTTTACATACACCAAGTTGACTGTGCCTTTAAACAAATTCCAGAAAATGATGTCAGTGCTTTAGGAGCTTCTGATAGGCTAATTGACATCAATTGAGTTAATTGGAGGTGTACCTGTGGATGTATTTCAAGGCCTACCTTCAAACTCAGTGCCTCTTTGCTTGACAGTGGGAAAATCWAAAGAAATCAGCCAAGACCTCAGAAAAAAATMTGTAGACATCCACAAGTCTTGTTCATCCTTGGGAGCAATTTCCAAACGCCTGAAGGTACCACGTTCATCTGTACAAACAATAGTATGCAAGTATAAACACCATGGGACCACACAGCCGTCATACCGCTCAGGAAGGAGACGCATTCTGTCTCCTAGAGATGAACGTACTTTGGTGCGAAAAGTGCAATCAATCCCAGAACAACAGCAAAGGACCTTGTGAAGATGCTGGAGGAAACGGGTACAAAAGTATCTATATCCACAGTAAAACAAGTCCTAAATCAACCTAACCTGAAAGGCCGCTCAGCAAGGAAGAAGCCACTGCTCCAAAACCGCCATAAAAGCTAGATTATGGTTTGCAACTTCACATGGGGACAAAGATCGTACTTTCTTGGACAAATGTCCTCTGGTCTGATGAAACAAAAATAGAACTGTTTGGCCATAATGACCATCGTTGTTTGGAGGAAAAAGGGTGGGCTGGCAAGCCGAAGAACACATCCCAAACCTGAAGCACGGGGGTGGAATTTTCATGTTGTGGGGGTGCTTTGCTGCAGGAGGGACTGGTGCACTTCACAAAATAGATGGCATCATGAGGCAGGAAAATTATGTGGATATATTGAAGCAACATCTCAACACATCCGTCAGGAAGTTAAAGCTTGGTCGAAAATGGTCTTCCAAATGGACAATGACCTCAAGCATACTTCCAAAGTTGTGGCAAAATGGCTTAAGGACAACAAAGTCAAGGTATTGGAGGGGCCATCACAAAGCCCTGACCTCAATCCTATAGAAAAATTTGTGGGCAGAACTGAAAAAGCYTGTGCAAGCAAGGAGACCTACAAACCTGACTCAGTTACACCAGCTCTGTCTGGAGGAATGGGCCAAAATTCACCCAACTTATTGTGGGAAGCTTGTGCAAGTTAAACAATTTAAAGGCAATACTACAAATACTAATTGAGTGTATGTTTACTTCTGATCCACTGGGAATGTGATGAAAGAAATAAAATCTGAAATAAATCATTCTCTCTTCTATTATTCTGACATTTCACATTATTAAAATAAAGTGGTGATCCTAATTGACCTAAAACAGGGAATTTTTWTTCGGATTAAATGTCAGGAATTGTGAAAAACTGAGTTTAAATGTATTTGGCTAAGGTGTATGTAAACTTCCGACTTCAACTATATGCAAATAAAATATGATCATTGGACAGAATAATCAGATTAGATTTTGATGTCATACTGTGGGCCTAAAACTCCATCCCACCTGAACAGGCTATAATCCAGGCATTTTTTATTTTACACTATAAAGGCATTATCATAATTTTGACCTCAGTGTTATTTTGACCTCATAGTGTGGGAAAAAAATGATAAACATGTTTTTGACTGCACTGCCCCTTTAATGTAGAACCAAAAGACAGACAGAGAAAATTAAATAGAARTTTGACATGGCAATCTTTTTGTTTCACCGCTGAGAGCATCCTCCACATTATCCAATATTGCAACCTCCACCAACATATCATGAATCTTCACAGTTGCCTTCTCACTTTACATTTGACAGCTACATGTCTACCTGGGAGAGATTTCTGGATTCATTGACAGGATGTCAGAGAAGGATATATCTCAATTTGTCACCGCTTTTGAAAAGAATGCTGGTGATAAAGATTGTACAGGGGGGCCATACAGGGGGGCCACGCCTCGGGACTTCGATATGGTAAATGCAATGAGTTCCTAGAATCCATAGAGAAGATTGAGATGGAGACATCTATAAAATATAAATGCAAAATGTAAAGTCTTCGTCCCGAAATTTTCCATATGCACAAAAAGCTTATTCCTGTCAAATTTGGTGGACAAATTGGAATAAATCCCTGTTAGTACGCATTTCTTCTTTGCCAAGATAATCCATCCACCTGACAGGCCCTAATCCAGATACAGATATGCATCTGTTGGGTGACATGTCTGGTGAGTATGCAGGCCATGGAAGAACTGGGATATTTTCAGCTTCCAGGAACTGGTGGACATTTCTGCAGTCAGCATGCCAATTGCACGCTCCCTCACAACTTGAGACATCTATGGAATTGTGTTGTGTGACAAAACTGCACATTTATTGTCCCCCAGCACAAGGTGCACCTGTGTAATGGCCATGTTGTTTAATCAGCTTCTTGATGTGCCACACCTGTCAGGTGGATTGATTATCTCGTCAAAGGAGGACTGCTCACTAACCGGGATGTAAACAAATTTGTGCACCAAATTTGACAGAAGAGTGGGGTAAAAAGAGAGAGAGGAAAGAAAGGAGACACTGGAGGACGTGCACGCCATCAGAAATCTACTGTACACATAGCTTTACTAGGCTGACCAGCCATCACAAAGCTTTAYCTAGTTGTTAGACCTGACAGCACTGATCATTCTACAGACACTGAAAGAAAGCTWTCCAAAGCGGCCTTGGCATATACCATCAAGCTAAAACCCAGTGCAGAGCCCTACTCACTCCACAACTGATTCCTCTGACATTGCTGCCAAGAGTGAAGAAAGAGCTAGAGCGCATACACGAGTTCAAGGTTGTCATCATAGTGGAGGAGCACAAGGACTGGAGTGTCAGCATGGTGGTTGTTCCAAAGAAGAATGAGGACGTGCGGATATATGTCGATTTCACTAGTCTCAACGAGTCAGTATGTAGAGAAATACAAACTTCCCACTGTTAAACAGACCCATGGCTCACTTGCCGGGGGAAAAACTTCAGGAAGCTTGACGCAAACATGGGTTTCTGGCATATCCCGCTAGCTGAGGAGTCAGTTAAGCTAACAACCATCATCACATCTTTCGGACGTTACTACTTCAATAGTAGTAGTAGCCTGCCTTTCGGCGTCTCTGCACCTGAACACTTAAAAGAACAGAATGGTGACAGAGGTCACTGAAGGCCAGAAACCAGATCCGAGTCCAAAAACAMWWCAAGGGMATAGGCAGGCTGGTWGTCAGAACAGGCAGAGTGGTCAGGCAGGRGGGTTCGGAGTCAGGACAGGRAAGGGTCAAACGAGGAGGACTAGAAACAAACAGAGACTGGGAAAAATAGGAGCAAAGAAAAATMCTGGTTGACTTGGCAAACAAGACGAACTGGCACAGAGAGACAGGAAACACAGMGATATATACACCGGGGATAATAAGCGACACCTGGAGGGGGTGGAGACAATCACAAGGACAGGTGAACCAGATCAGGGTGTGACACATTGTTGTTTTCCAAATTAATCGGATGGATTACAGTGTGAGCCAGATGACATCTGTACATTTATTGGAGCTAGGGTAGGGTTAAATCATTTACTTCCCTTTTGATTGATTGCAGAGAATCACTGMATATAGCAATACTTTATTACCTGTGAAATTAACTGTGATTAGTTTGTGGGTGAATCGCTTATTCGTTTTTCAATCAAAGAAACCACCGTGAAGGTATTCCAGGATGATATTGTGTCTTCGTTTAATGAAAAGTAATTTGATCTTCATTGGATATAGAATAAGATACTGTACACATATTTTATGTTATGAAAATATAATTGTGCAGTTACCAATATTCCAACTTTGTTGATATGCAAGATCAGTTGGATACACACTTAGAAAACAGGGTTCCAAAAGTGTTCTTCTACTATCCCAATAAGATAACCCTTTTTGATTCTGTGGAAAGGGTTCAACATGGAACCCAAAATAGTTATACCTGGAACCAAAATCTTTGTACCTTGAACCAAAAAGGGTTCTTCAAAGGGGACAGCCAAATAATCCTATTAGCTTTTAGAAAGCAAATGTTTTTCTATAGAGTGTATGGATTGTGGATATTTCCTGTAAATAGCTTGGATACATTTAGGATAAACCTTTGTACAGATTTGTTTCTATGCGTAGTATTTGATATTTGCATTTGACCTTTTTGGGTGTTCTCATGGTTCTAGCGTGAAGGCRCAGGTTGATCCCACAGAAACAGAATGAACACCAACTTAGAGATCCATCTCACAGCTCTATGTAACATCCTATATCCATGGGTCAAATTGGAATTTGTAAAGTGGCAGAGCTGCATAATTCTTAGCYTCTGGTGGAACTCTACCCTACTGACTTCTTGCCCATTTTACCCCTATTTGTAACACGTTGGGTGAGTAATATAATCAGGTCAGAAATGATTGMCACCCTTAATAAAGATGAGCAAAAAAGACTGTATYAAATAAATAATTAAAATATTGAGCTATAMTGTATGCAAAAAAAGGGGYAAATATACCTATACAATTGCTCAGAGTAGGGGATTTTGTTGAACAAGTAATATATTGTCTCTCGAAAAAGATAAGGGCCAAAGTGCTTGGCACCCCTGTTTTCAATATCTTTCAATACCTCACCTTGCAAGGATAACTACAATGAACTTTAAACAAATATATATATGAGATTGGAGAACATATTGGGAGAGATTTTAGACCATTCCTCCATACATAATATTTAAAGGGTATTGAAAACAGGGGTGCCGATAATTTGGACCCCTATCTTTTTGAGAAAKAAATATTATTTGTTAAACAAAATCTCTACCATTTAAAAAAAAATCTCCTATTTTTGTTAGCTCAGAATTTGTATTGTTTATTTTATACAATGTTTTTGTACGATAATCTCGGGGACTATGTGGGACAGATATTTGACAAGTTTGGCATTGGAAGTCATGGAACGTTCGGCACACTTCGACGAAGCATTGCGACAATTAGCTTTAATCAAGATTCTGTTAAAGACCTCAGAACCTTTGCGGATCACATGAATCACTCCCTTACCAAACAATCTCGTTACTATCGTTCCCATCGTCCGCCTCATAACGCCAACCAGGCCCGATCTCTGAGGCACAAATAAATCCATTATCCACTGTTTGCAAAAAAAGTGTATTACTTTAAAATGCACCTTTGTGTGTGTGTGTGTGTGTGTGGGTGTGTGTGTTCGGTCATGGTTGATCTCCAGAGAGAGGGGTGTTGGACTGGGAAGAAAGAGTAGGTGTGGAGGCCTAGGGGTCTGAAAAGTGTTATAGGTTACCAGGTGCACAGAGCTGAAGTGGTAGGCCCAGGGAGGGACAGGCAGGTGGGCAAGCTGGGCAGAGAGAGTAGGCCTAGAGGCCTGGAGGTCTGGACTTGGGCTGTGGAGAGGAAAAAAGTTCCATGACTGGGAGTGATCTGAAGTGATAGGCCCAGAGAGAGGGCAGAGAGAGTAGGCCTAGAGGCCCCATCCCCCCCATCAGCCTCTGGTAACCTGTTTGTAGAGCGAGAAGTGCAATGAGTGAGACGTGGGACCCAGCAGAGCTCCTTCATTGATTATTATTGGGTACCCAGGTGTCCATGGTTAAAAAATTACCTAAAACAACCAGTGGAGCCCCCCTCTGGCCGATCCCAGGTGGGGGGGTGTTGGTCCCCCCTAGAGGGTCTAACCTAACCCAGCCATGGACCCCTGCCCACCCCCGAGGGCCCCTGGAAAATTGGGTGGGCTGTTTACAGATGGACTATGTACAGCTGCAGCGATCGGTTAGCTGCTCAGATAGCAGATGTTTAAAGTTGGTGAGGGAAATAAAAGTCTCCAACTTCAGCGATTTTTGCAATTCGTTCCAGTCACAGGCAMCAGAGAACTGGAAGGAAAGGCGGCCAAATMAGGTGTTGGCTTTTMGGATGATCAGTGAGATATACCTGCTGGAYCGCGTGCTARGGGTGGGTGTTGTTATCGTGACRAGTGAYCTGAGATAAGGCSGAGCTTRACCTAGCATGGACTTATAGATGACCTGGAGCCAGTGGGTCTGACGACGAACATGTAGCGAGGGCCAGCCGACTAGAGCATACAGGTCYCAGTGGTGGGTGGTATAAGGTGTTTTAGTAACAAAACGGATGGCACTATGATAAACTGCATCTAGTTTGCTGAGTAGAGTATTGGAAGCTATTTTGTAGCTTCCAAAAGTCGAGGATCGGTAGGATAGTCAGTTTTACTCGGGTAAGTTTGGCGGCGTGAGTGAAGGAGGCTTTGTTGCGAAACAGAAAGCCGATTCTTGATTTGATTTTGGATTGGAGATGTTTAATATGAGTCTGGAAGGAGAGTTTACAGTCTAGCCAGACACCTAGGTATTTATAGATGTCCACATATTCTAGGTCGGAACCGTCCAGGGTGGTGATGCTAGTCGGGCGGGCGGGTYCAGGCAGCGAACGGTTGAAAAGCATGCATTTYGTTTTACTAGCGTTTAAGAGCAGTTGGAGGCCACGGAAGGAGTGTTGTATGGCATTGAAGCTCGTTTGGAGGTTAGATAGCACAGTGTCCAAGGAAGGGCCAGAAYTATACAGAATMGTGTCGTCTGCGTAGAGGTGGATCAGGGAATCGTCGCACTAGAGAGGGTTTTCATTCAAAGCTGGGAGTTTACCAGAAACACAGACAGCATCCCCTTTAGAATACTCCAGAGCCGTGTTAGGACCCTGTTACAGCAATATTGAAAAAATGTTGGACGTGCAAGTAGGCCCCTTTCCAGCAGAAGATGMGTTAGCTGTTTAAAAATATCCTGCAGAGCCACATCACACACACACGCACGCACACACAAACACAGTTAAAAGATCGTAAGCATCGGTTTTTAAGCGCCTTACATGAAGAGCTGCTGCAATTACTGATGTGAGGGAGTCGTCCTGGCAGATGGGAGCTTGACTGGAGGAGTACAACACACACGCACACAGGGTCTGACTGGAGGAGGGAGTACTTCTCTGGATCTGAAGCATGGAGAGAAAACCCAGGATTATAGGAGTGTGTGTGTGTGTGTGTGTTTGTGTGTGTGTGTGTGTGTGTGTCTGGAGTGGATCCCAGGATTGTAGGAGTGGGTATTTCCTCTCCTCAGGCCACTTCACAGCTCTCTAAGCCATCACTTCCCAAAGTCACTGCAGCAAGTAATTAAGAAATTTTAACAGCAGATAAAAACGAAACTCAAGGCAATAATTTTACTGTAGGCAATGGATGCCTCAAAAACCTCAATAGATATGTCCCGTGAAGTGTGCTTTCATTCAGGTACGAAGATTGTTAATCTAGAGACTGAAAAGAGAGACTGAAAAACAGCTTCTATCTCAAGGCCATCGGACTGTTAAACAGCCATCACTAACATTGAGTGACTGCTGCCAACATACTGACTAAAATCAATAGCCACTTTAATAATTAAAAATTGGATGTAATAAATGTATCACTAGTCACTTTAAACAATGCCACTTTATATAATGTTTACGTATCCTACATTACTCATCTCATATGTATATACTGTACTCTATACCATCTACTGCATCTTGCCTATGCCGTTTGGCCATCGCTCATCCATATATTTACATGTACATATTCTTATTCATCCCTTTACACTTGTGTGTATAAGGTAGTTGTTGTGAAATTCTTAGATTACTTGTTAGATATTACTGCACGGTCGGAACTAGAAGCACAAGCATTTCGCTACACTCGCATTAACATCTGCTAACCATGTGTATGTGACCAATAAAATTGTATTTAGTTTAATTTTATTATTTCAGCATTCAGCAATATTTGTTTTACCTTGGAAGTAGTCTATGGGTCATGGGTGACTGTAAACTACAGATGTAGTATCGTAACTTGACCAGTTTCTCGCAGCAGGAAATGAATCCTGCAGCAACAGGAAATGTGAATTATTATTTTTATAATTAATTGACATTTCTTTTTTTGCATTTTCTGTTAGAGCAAATCAAGTCAGAATTTTTGTAATGATAATTACAAACTTTATGAGCCTTTTTTAAACAATTTGCATTTCCTGAAGCGCAGGAAAACTGTCTGCGACAACAATGTGATCAAACTAAGATAGCACATTGTACTATTCGTGTATTATAGCCACCACAGGACTAGGTTAGCCTCAGCTACTTGCAAACAAAAAGGTTCTATAACACCTTCTGAAACACCTTGGCTGAAAGGCACTTCAAAACTGCTCAATAATAATAATAATAATAATAATAATAATTATGTAGATTAGGTTTCTAGCACCCCTGTTTTGATCAGGGTGTTTCATTTGGTGTAGTCGACCGGATCTTTCTTTTTTAGTCCAATCCTGCTGATTGTTTTGTCCAACCCTGTTATGTTATATGTTTTGTTGACTGTGCCCACATGTTCTCTCAGCCTATGTGGGCTCAATCAACAAAACTCCTCCAGAATTCTACTCCCACTTTAGCATTGTCTGAAATCTGAGCCAAAATCACCTCAAAGTATGATCAAACCAAGTCCTTCAGATAAGTTTCAGATAGAAAGTCTCCTTTGAGTTTCCTGTGAATGTTGCTGCTATCCCAACATAGCTTACATGTTCAARTGATATCTGTCTGGCTCCCAAGTAGTTTCTGTCTGATCAGATACTAACTTAGTTGTGAGCTTCAGCGAGATACTGTTAGTGGCTTTGTGCTTTATTGATTTACAGTACTCTGGGGAGAAAAAGACTAGGACACCTTTCTCTTGTGGGGTTAAACTTGAAATGGTTTTGGAAAACTCAGTGATCTCCAGATCTTACCTAGTGTGTTTTATCCTCCATCAAACCCCTAGGGGACTGAACATAATGGCGTTCTATCTTTGAAGTCCAACAAGCACCTTTTTACATCAAAGCAAATGCCACTCAGTACAAATAAAATGGTGGCAAACACTCCCAGAGAGAGGAGGATGCAGCTCTGAAGCTCACCGAAGCAAACAGGAACAAAGAAAAAGAAAGGGGAACAAACACAGATCTGTTTAAAGAAGGTCAAAATCAGTTACAGGAAATCTGRGGCAGCAAGGAAACATTATCTGAGATAGGGCCAGGGTCAGGAAGTAATGCTTGCTTACTTGATCTGTTTTTAGGTGAATGTTTTCTACAGCATGTCAATCTTTTCCATCCCCTATGGGCTATACTATACCTTCCGTTTTGTCCATGACCGSATGCTGTCCATCGCCCTAGGTTGTACCTTGTAGAGATAGACAACTTTAGTACATGGTGAACTGATATTAGGACAGGTAATGTTTGAAACAGTCACATTTACATTCAGCGCTATAGTTAAGTTGGGATTCAGAAAGTGGTGGAAACATCCTCATAATTGGTATGCTTCTCCATTATCATTTTGAATAGAAATCTTTTAAATTATTTTTCTGATATTAAGGTCCCCCTCCTCATTTAATTGTTGATCATATTCATATGAGATTGACAGTCTTTAAATTGACTAATAAATTGTGAATATTACTGTTACAATTCTCCGCCCATATGTCTGAAAATGTGATTGCATCTCACTAGTAGAAAAAATGGGGGAAAAGCAGAGCATTTTATGTCTCTTGGGGACAATTAAGACAGAACATTATCTCTTTGTGGATTTAGCTGTGTGTCATGTGGCCCCAAAGAGAAACWGAATCTGCAGGATTATGCTGAATCAAGCACCCTTTGAAAGATAGTTGGAGTGTACGCTATATCATTTTTTWWATTTTTTATCTTTGGGCTTTGTGATTCTTTTCATGTGACTACCTCATGAAGCTGGTTGAGAGAATGCCAAGAGTGTGCAAAGCTGTCATCAAGTTACTAGATGATTCCATATGGGCTCCCGAGTGGTGCAGCGGTCTAAGGCATTTCATCTCAGTGCTTGTGGCGTCACTACAGACACCCTGGTTCGATTCCAGGTATCACCACCGGCCATAATGGGGAGTCCCATAGGGCGATGCACAATTGGCCCAGCGTGGTCCGGACTTGCTTATTTAAATAAAAGCAAGTCAGTTAAGAACAAATTCTTATTTACAATGACGGCTTACACCGGCCAAACGCCGACGACGCTGTGCCAATTGTGTGCCGCTCTATGGYACTCCCAATCACGGCCGGTTGCGATACAGCCTGGAATATTTTTTTTAATATGTGTTAAAAATYTAMAAAAACRCTGGAATGKGTAGGTGTGCCCAAACTTTTGACTGGTACTGTATATGACGTCAGACATAATCAAGGTCAAACTTGACTGTCAATCTATCTTCAGAAGTCCTGARATCAGAAGACCAGAACTCTCCGATACGTTTCATCTGATTAAACAAATACGAGTCTCACGAAATCAAAAGTGAGGTAGGTGTATGTTATGGGAACCTAAAACAGTTGTGTTACTACAACGTTCTCACATATATTATGTTTACAGAACTTAATACAATTAATGAATAGTACTGTTTGGGTTTACAGTGTGTTAATAGATGTCTTGTGCTGACAGCTATGGCATTGATATTAGTAATATACTGTAAACGTACACCGAGTGTACAAAACATTAGGAACACCTTCCTAATATTGAGTTGCATCTCCTTTTGCTCTCAGAACTGCCTCAATTCGTCGGGACATGGACTGTACAAGGTGTCGAATGCATTCCATAGGGATGCTGGCCCATGTTAATTCCAATGCTTCCCACAGTTGTTTCAAGTTGGCTGGATGTTCTTTGGGCGGTGGACCCTTCTTGATCGACACGGGAAACTGTAAAGCGTGAAAACCTAGCAGCATTGCAGTTCTTGACACACTCAAACCGATGTGCCTGGCACTTACTACCATACCCCGTTCAAAGGTACTTAAATATTAAATATTTTGTCTTGCCCACTCACCCTCTGAATGGAACACATACACAATCCATGTCTCTATTGTCTCAAGGCTTAAAKATATTTGTTTAATCTGTCTCCTTCCCTTCATCTACACTGATTGAAGTGTATTTAACAGGTGACATAAATAAGGGATCATAGCTTTCACCTGGATTCAACTGGTCAGTCCATATCATGGAAACAGCAGGTGTTGTTTCCATGACATGGAAATGTGTTGTGTATATTTTTGATGTGTTATGGAAACCTATTGCATGAAGTTTGAGCGTATAGGTGATGAATGTTAGCTCTGTATGTATGTTGTCATGATATCAGATTAATCCACCACACTGGTAAGTATTGAAGACATATCTTAAATAGCCCTATCAGATTACAGTAAAGCATATTATAGATTCTAGTAAATATCATAGTAAAAGATTATAGTAAAAAGTCCACTCACAACTCTTGAGAATTCCCTTCTGCATAACTGTTATAACACTGCAATACGTCATGGTCTCATTAGAATGTCAAAATAGTGGCATTTAACCATTGTAACGAGAGCTGTCACAGAAGTCCCTGACACCAATCTCGGTGCCCATGTACCAGCCACCGAAGGGGTGCTTCTAAATGTTTAGAAATGCTTACAAATGCTTAATAAGATTATCATAATACCTCCAAGATGTTGTAGCGAGAGCTGTCACAGAAGTCCCTGACTACCAGCTCTGTYCCCATGTACCAGCCACTGAAGAGACAGGTGGTGAATTCCAGCCCCCACATCTCTAGCAGCATGCTATATACAGCAGGCAGGCTGTCCCACTTCAGATTCAAGTCCATGAACCAATCATACTTGTATGCCGGAGCATAGAGGGACAAAGAGATGCACTCAAATGAATAACAGTCAAGGTTTGGAGGAGAGATGGTAAATGTGACATAACTTGACTAATTGATTCAAATAAATCGGCTAGCACCTGGTCAGTCTGTCATGGAAAGAGTTCCTAATATGTTGTACACTCAGTGTATAGACTGAACAGTATAAAAATGCAACATGTAAAGTGATCCCAGAAATMTTCCGTACTCACAAAAAGCTTATTTCTCGCAAATGTTGTTCACAAATTTGTTTACATCCCTGTTAGTGAGCATTTTTCCACTCAGTGTATATCGTCATAAGTTGTACGTGACCTGGACAAAGAGCATATTTCTCTACACAAGCCTGGACAAACACTGGATAATATATTTATTTTGATTCAGGTAAAAAACAATGGCACATTTAATCTACGGCAAAGTTTATTTGTAACGTGGTATTCAAATTTTTTAGATGTTTTATTAATCTCTGTCTTTAATCAATCAGCAAGTTAAGCCAATTAAGAGATATAGCACCTTCTAAAATGGTTTTGCCACCTTCTCTAAAGGTCTTGCCCCTCCTGAGAGGCAGCATCTGAGCATTTCAATGGAATAGGTGTCTGCTCTGCTGCAGAGCTAACTGTTTCTACAGCTAACACCAGCAAACAGATGGAGCCAGGGACCTCAGGRGGATGTATAAACAATGGGATCGGGAGCAGCCGGGCTAGCCATGAGGTGAAAAATGTATCTGGAGGCTTTCAATAACTCAACCCCATACCTGCAATAATACATTGGATAAACGTGAAAAACAGCTGCAGTAAAATGTAATTATACTCCACCTTATAAATTGTTTGTCACATTGTAATCCATTGTAATCCATGATAGCCAAGTACCCCTGTCCCTGTAGCGGATMGGTTTCCATTTTGTTTGCGCCTTAAAAAAAAAAAGATTTCCCAAAGCCTTGGCAACATCTTATGTACACAATACCAACACATTATGTCATCATTCATCCTCACATTTTGTTTTTGTTTTCCTCACACAAAATATTTGTCAAAAAGGAGTCAGCGGTTTATTTTGTCCAGACTTGCCTATACATCCCTATTCTGAAACCCCACTACATCAATGCAACAGCAAATTACATTCACCACACTGCATATCATTAACAATGAGTTTTAAGAGTGAACACAGAATTACGAAAGCTTGAGCATTTGTAATAGATTAGAAAAAAGTTGTAATAACTGTGAGAACACGAGCAAGTAAAATTTCCCTTGTGCATTCAATTCTAGATGTATTCATATTCAAATCGGGTTTTGTATCTTTTCAATTCCCACTTGCAAATGTTATCTATGATGTAATCACACAGAGCTATATTTCATTTCCCAGCTTACACTGACTTAACACAAATATAATATTATACATGATTATTTTAAATATGTGCTGTTGAACCTTGGCTCCTGTGAAAGAAAGAGTAGCAACCAGAGCAGATTTATCCTACAGTAGATCTAGCCGTCATCTACTGTATCTACAGAGATACATTCCCTAAACTACATATTTTATGATCAGTCATTTCACATTATCACTTGACCACTGTCATTTTTTATATGACTGGACGTTGATCGTCAACACATATGAATGATGGGATTCAGTCACTAATAAGGAAATGGGCTTTGAATCTTGTTCCAGATGCGGGGGAAGTATTTTAAAGCTGGACCTGCTCAGTATGCTTTAGATTTGTTTGAAGTAGAAGTGGGCTCAAGTGGGCTCACAAGTGGCACAGCGGTCTAGGGCACTGCATCTCAGTGCTAGAGGCATCATTACAGACCCTGGTTCGATTCCAGGCTGTATCATAACCGGCTGTGATTGGGAGTCCCATAGGGTGGCACACAACAGCCCAGAATCGTCCGAGTTAGAGTTTGGCCGGGGAAGGCCGTCATTGTAAATAAGAATTTGTTCTTAACTGACTTGCCTAGTTAAATAAATTAAATAATGTGTCTGTCAGATATTTTTGTCCCGAAGCAACCATTTATATACGGCCTAACTAAAGCCATGCTTTTTGGACTTATTTGAGGCACTTTGCTTTTACCGGTATTTCCAGCATTATGCACTAGGTTTACTGCAGGTAGAGGTAATCCTAAGAAATTACACAAGCTGTTTCCAATCAATCAATGTCTGGTTGTGGGTGTTTGGTAGGGGGATCGCCTATGCCATGGGAGGAGTAGCTCTGCTAATCTTAATTGCACAAAGCCTATTATTTGGCAGGGAATACTATTTATAGATCAGTGACTCTTCACCTCACTTTTCACAAGATTATCCTCTTTAACGGACACAGAAGATGTAGCAACAACTGGGTTAATTAGGGGCAGTTAAATGGGAGAGTCAATGAAACGAACCATGGAAGTATATTYTAGCGATTTCAGGGGTACCCCTGCCCGGGACTCAAACCGGATCCAGCAGCTGTCAAGCCAATCTCTTGAAAGGGCGCGGATTGATTACCAGGGCCCGYTTTCCCAAAAGCATATTATGAACTTAGCCTTTGCTACAATATACAGTGCATTCGGAAATTATTCAGACCCCTTCACCTTTTTCCACATTGTTCCATGTTTTTCCTAATCAATCTACACACAAAACCGCATAATGACAAAGCAAACACTTTTTTTTCCTAAATTTTTGCAACAAAAATATCCATAAATACCTTATTTACATATGTATTCAGACACACCCCTGTCTATATAAGGTTGCACAGTTGACAGTGCATATCAGAGAAAAAACAAGCCATGAAGTTGAAGGAGACAGGATTGTGTGGCGGCACAGATCTGGCGAAGGGTACCAAAATATTTCTGCAGCATTGAAGGTCCTCAAGCACACAGTGGCCTCCATCATTCTCAAATGGAAGAAGTTTGGAACCACCAAGACTCTTCTTAGAGCTGGCCACCCGGCCAAACTGAGCAATCGGAGGAATATTTATATATGAATAATATGAATAATGTTGACTACCCAACAGAGTGCCGCATTGGTGACGGTGGAGTTATGGTATGTTGACTAACCAACATGGCYTATATTTCTCTGGCTGGTTTGGGCTCTGAGCGCCGTTCTCAGATTATGCTTTTTCCGTAAAGTTTTTTTGAAATCTGACACAGCGGTTGCATTAAGGAGAAGTGTATCTAAAGTTTCATGTATAAAAGCTGTATTTTCATCAACATTTATTATGAGTATTTCTGTAAATTCATGTGGCTCTCTGCAATATCACTGCATGTTTTGGAACTACTGAATCTAACACGCCAATGTAAAATAAGATTTTTGCATATAAATATGAACTTTACCGAACAAAACATACATGTATTGTGTAACATGAAGTCCTATGAGTGTCATCTGATGAAGATCATCAAAGGTTAGTGATGAATTTTATCTCTATTTGTGCTTTTTGTGACTCCTCTCTTTGGCGGGAAAAATGGCTGGGTTTATCTGTGACTTGGTGGTGACCTAACATAATCGTTTGTGGAGCTTTCGCTGCTTTCGCTGTAGCGGAACCCCAGTCCTAAACAGGTTAATGAGTCCACCAGATCAGAGGCAGTACGGATGACCAGGGATGCTCTCATGATAAGTGTGTGAATTGGACAATTTTCCTGTCCTGTTAAGCATTCAAAATGTAACGAGTACTTTTGGGTGTCAGGTAAAATATATGGAATAAAAAGCATACTGAAAAGAAAATRGCAACATGTTAAGTTTCCAGAAATGTTCCATACCAACAAAAAGCTGATATCTCAATAGTGTGCACAAATGTGTTTACATCCCTGTTAGGGAGCATTTCTTATCCACCTGACAGGTGTGGCACATCAAAAAGCTAAACAGCATGATCATTACACAGGTGCACCTTGTGCTGGGGAGGGTAAAAGGCCACTCTAAAATGTGCAGTTTTGTCACACAACAAAATGCRACAGATGTCTGCCGTTTTGAGAAAGTTTGCAATTGGCATGCTGACTGCAGCAARATCCACAATATCCTCTGTTGCCAGAGAARTTAATGTCCATTTCTCTACCATAAGCTGCCTCCATTGTCGTTTTAGAGAATTTGGCAGTACGTCCAACCAGCCTCACAACCGCAGAACACGTGTAACCACGCCAGCCTATGAACCAGCTGAATAATCTCTGTACAAACTTTCAGAAACTGTATCAGGGAAGCTCATCTGCGTGCTTGTCGTCCTCACCAGGGTCTTGACCTGACTGCAATTCAGCGTCATAACCGACTTCAGTGGACAAATGCTCACCTTCGATGGCCACTGGCATGCTGGAGAAGTGTACTCTTCAGGAATGAATCCTGGTTTCAACTGTACCAGGCAGATGGCAGACTGTATGGTGTCGTTTGGGCAAGCGTTTTGCTGATMTTACGTTGTGAACAGAGTGCCCCAGGGTGGCGGTGGGGTTATGGTATGGGCAGGAATAAGCTACGGACAATGAACACAATTGGATTTTATCTATGGCAATTTGAATGTACAGGGATACCGTGTCGAGARCCTGCGGCCCATTGTCGTGCCATGCAGCCACCGCCATCCCATCATGTTTCAGCATGATAATGCACGGCTCAATGTCGCAAGGATCTGTACACAACTGCTGGAGGCTGAAAATGTCCCAGTTCTTCCATTGCCTGCATACTCACCAGACATGTCACACATTGAGCATGTTCGAGATGCTCTGGATTGATGTGTACGACAGCGTGTTCCAGTTACCGCCAATATCCAGCAACTTCGCACTGCCATTGAAGAGGAGAGGGACAACATTCCACAGGCCACAATCAACAGCCTGGTCAACTCTATGCAAAGGAGATGTGTTGCAATGCATGAGGCAAATGGTGGTCACACCAGATACTGACTGGTTTTCTGATCCACATCTAAKAWWTTMTTTTTAKGGTATCTGTATTTCCAGTCATGAAATCCATGGATTAGGGCTGTAAACTGTAACTCAGTAAAATCTTTAAAATTGTTGCCTGTTGCGTTTCTATTTTAGTTCCGTGTACATTATTTTKTTTWGGAATGTAGTGAAGTTAAAATTATCAATGAAATATAAATTGTAAAGTACAGATACCCCAAAAAACAACTAAAGTAGTACCTTACAGTATTTATACSTAAGTACTCTCCACCACTGTTGTCAATGAAGCTAGCTAATAGTAGCTAGCAGGCACAATGTACAGACAGGCCATATTAGCTAAATCAGCTATCAAGTTACTGGAGAGTGGCGACGTGTGTGTTTTGGTGAGGTTTCGCATTTACAGCTTTCTCACTATCTCTTACCAGAGTGTGCATCTGTTATATATAATTTTATATCGAATCATAGCACAAAACAAGTTGTGGCGGTACACAAACTGCTCGTGTATAGGTTTTGAATTTTGGAATATTGACAAGTGGCAGTGTGGATGCAAGTGTGCATCGTCTCAATTGTCAATATGACCAAAACAGTGGCWGARTTGAGTAATCACTGTCAAACACATCAATTGCGTTGTCTTATGTAAACATGTCCGAGTCCAAGGCGCTGTGTAATGGTTCGGTCTGTCTCACTGTTTGAAGGTTCGCTGTTATGATTGGATAGAACGTAATTAGCGCAGCGTCATGAAGGTTTTCCCTAGGTGATACAATCCCGTGTTAGTGGMTAAGGGACATGATTGTAATCCAAACCCAACCCTCATGTAAATCYTGAGTTASACAAATCTCACAAAACTGTTTTGAAATATACTGACTTTGGCTCAATCCCAACAGTTTGCAGTTTGAAATGTAACCGTCGCATTTCCTTCACATGTTTCTTGCAATTTCTATGGGATTAACAAGTGGAAGCAATAAAAAAATGAAAACCCCTATTCTGAACTAATATTTATACCAAATYTTTTAAGGTCTACATAGATCGGCTACATAGCTACCCATCCATAGGAATACAGGTATTTTTATCCTCTACTACACAATAAGCAATAAAAGAGTTAGCTAGCTATGTTACMTCAGCTGCATTGCAAGACAACTATCTTCAATCGCTAACGTTAACGTTACTTCAATAAAGAACAATGACAAGTCGGATTTTTTTTTTAAAGAAGCAAGTCAAGTTTACAAAATGTTTCATTCAATTTCCAGTAACGTTAAATGCTTTAGCTGAATTCTTTACTTCCACTGGGTTTCACAAGATGACAGCCTTGTTTTCTGGTTTGCTCAGMAGTTCCTAAAACATTAAACAGGACAAATTACAATTCATATAACTGTGAACCGCACACATAGAAAGCTAAATGCATAGCTAGCTGGCCAATGTTAGCCAGATTTTTAGCCAAAAATTGCATTATAATTTGTCTCTACAGCTAACATATTCCTGTTAACTGTAAATGATTTGTTATAAAGTTATAATTCCTTACATTTGCTTCAATCCTAGTATTTTTSTCATCCATTACTCTTCAAGCAACTCTCCAGGGTGGGTTGGGTTACAGAACATCATTTTCGATTAGCTTTGTTTCGAGGGCCAACTAGAGGGCTGTAAAGGCACTACGCCTCACTCAAAGTTTAATTGGTACCATTACGACTCGATGACCAAAATTATCCTACTTCCATTTTTTAAATACATTTGAGCACTGGAATAAATGTTCCTGACTAATATCGATGTGATATAGACCYTTTGCAACCCCAAAAATTGCTGCAACTTACAAGTATGTTGGAGAGAATCAACTTGAGCAAAGTGATGTGTAGAATCAATAAAAATACTATTACCGGCCAAATAATAGGCCTTGTGCAATTAAGATCCACCCACCAAACACACACGCACAACCAMACATTAATTGATTGATTGATTTCTTTGGCGCACAGAACAGGTAGGCTGGTTTCATATACTCCTTCGTATGTGTCTTCTCTGCAGAGATCCGCGAGGCGTTCAAGGTGTTTGACCGTGATGGGAATGGCTTTATTTCCAAGCAGGAGCTAGGCATGGCCATGAGATCCCTGGGATACATGCCCAACGAGGTGGAGCTGGAGGTCATCATACAGAGACTGGACATGGACGGTGAGACACGCACACACACACACACCGACGAAAATACTCAGGGCACGCACACAGGCACCCACACAGGCACTCACATGGGTATGCATACACGCATTCATGTGTGCTCGCAAACACACTAGCATAACAGATGTCTTCGCCCCACTGTCATCAACAGGTGATGGTCAGGTGGATTTCGAAGAGTTTGTCACTCTCCTCGGACCCAAGCTGACAGCAGCCGGAATGCCTGACAAGTTCCACGGAACCGACTTTGACTCCGTGTTCTGGAAGGTAAGTAATCATTACCCGCATCTCTCCTGCTGATTACCACTGACAAGCTGAAGCAAAMGCTTCTGGGTGATCAGGATGCTTCGCTATAGCTGTCATCTATCTATCAAATTATTTATCTATCGCGTTTATCTAAGTCTTTTTGACTTGGAACAAAGACAAATGTAATTGCCAGATTTGGTTGGACGGTTAATAGGACAGTGCCATCCCTTTTCTACGCTTGTCTTATTATCAAGTGAAGTGAAATCTATGTAGATGTAATCAGGCATTGATTCTGTGACAMTTTCCCAGATAATTACCCTCCCATATTGACAGTAATAGGAGTCACCAAGTATTTAGAGACTGATTCAGGCTTCCCTTGGCAATGTCTATGCCTAAGCAGTGTTTTTGTGTTCAATCTAAGACAAACACACACATTGTAATGTGTGTATGGAAGTGTATGTTCCCAAGTCAAGACAGTCATRKAATATGTCACARGCATCAATGGGCAGTGTTGTGTTGTTCACTCAGGCTAGAAAGTCCAGGATCAACTTACCATTCCCAAATCTTAACCATATRCATTGGGGTGAAAAACATAAAATCATCCTTGAAACAGTATCTCCACCGTAGTGACAATAGCTCGTGATTGTCTGTGTGTGTGTGTGTGTGTGTGTGTGTGTGTGTGTGTGTGTGTGTGTGTGTGTGTGTCTGTGTGTCTCTGTGTCTGTGTCTGTGTCTGTGTCTGTGTCTGTGTGCTTGTGTCCAGACTGACATGCAGAAGCTGACGGTGGAGGAGCTGAAGAGGCTGCTGTACGACACGTTCTGCGACCACCTGACCATGAAGGACATCGAGAACATCATCATGACCGAGGAGAGCCATATAGAGAACCCAGGGGCCTGTCAGGTGGATATAGACAGTAAGGGATCTTATAGTACACACTTTGTAGTAGACACTTTATAGTTCACACTTTATAGTTCACTCAGAACATGCGTCTCAGGTGGATATAGATCGTAAGAGACTTCTTGTACACACTATAATACACTGTGTATAATTGTTTTTTTGAGACAGGCATATAGATTAACTGAGAGGGAGTAACAGGTGAGAGATATGGAAAGTTGACGTGGTGGGAAAATGCATAGCCCGGAGGTAGCTGCGTTATATGTACAGTAGCTCTTTTCCACTAAAATACKTTCCTTATCCTCTTGCCTCCCTTCCCTGTCAAGCAGCTAGTCCAACGCAGCAAGTCAAGCAGACGTGTGTACGCAAGAGCCTGATATGTGCTTTCGCCATTGCTTTCATCATCAGTGTCATGCTTATCGCAGCCAATCAGGTGCTGCGGAGCGGCATGAAGTAGACGGGGACACCTATGGCCTCCTGACCCTCTGAAAGAGACTAATGTAAGACACCTGGACAAATGACAGAGGAAAAACTTCTAAACAACAACCACAAACACAACCATGACCACAACAACAACAACGACAAAAACAACAACAGACAATCAAACCAACATTAAAATAAACTGAAAGGAAAAGAATACATGGCTCTCATCCAATTGACTTCATGGGCATATTTCCCAACTTGCTCCTTAAACTCCTTTCTGAATTGAACCCATTGAGACCCTACTATGTGGGCCTGGAGGATGACCATCATCTGTGCATGAAGTGCATGGCTTTAACCAGTCGTCTCTTGAAACCTCTGTAGAAGTTATTATAAGTGTATATCCATATAACTGTGTAACAAACATAGGTGTGTTTTAAATCACGTATGACCAACTGTGACCACTTTTGTTAATGGAGTTGGGGTCGGAGGTCAAGAACCAAAGTTCAGTGGTCAGGGGAGGGAATGGAGAATGTGTTTTTCTGTACTGTGTACCAAATAATATGTCATGATAGGAATATTTCACAGTTCTGCATGAACATAAGGGCTGTTTAGTGGACTACATGCTCGTATTGTAAAAGTAGTTTGTTGGGGAACTGTTCTTATTGACGTACTGTGTACTATTAACTTCACTGAGCACCCCATGACGATCATCATAGTATATCTTAGTGCCAATGAAAAACAGCTCAGACGTGATGGATTGTATTAGCATATCACTGAGAAATCCTACAGTATGTTATTGATATGTGTTATATGTGCATAGCCTAGTGCAGGTAGCTTAGTGGTTAGAGCTTTTTGCCAGTAACCGAYAGGTTGCTGGATCAAACCCCCGAGCCGACAATGTACAAATCTGTCATTCTGCCCCTGAACAAGGCAGTTAACCTGCTGTTCCCCGGTAGGCTGTCATTGTAAATAAGAATTTGRTCTTAACTGACTTYCCTAGTTAAATAAAGGAATACATTTGTTTTAATTAATATACAAAGAAGAGGGTTGTTAGCTCTGTATAAGATGAATGATGGAATGTATTTTGTGCTCCTTGGTCAGTCCTATGTACATGGCTATATTGAGCAATAAATCATGAGTATACATATCACATGTTATATCACATCATCACCGGCCAGACATGATCTATATAATCCTTTAGGCTCATCTATAGGGCAGCCCTGCACTGGAGAATCAAAGCAGGAGCAATGACCTTCAATCTGCTTCTGTCCCATGGTAGGTCCTTGTTGTCCTTGGGATGCAATACTATGAGATAAAAGAACCAAACAAAAATAACTATCATCTTTAAAGGACCTAAACAGTCTATCTGAAACTACCAGGAAGTTTAACAAGACAGGCTAAGTGGGCGGGGAGCTTAWATTCATGAGCTCACCATGACTGACAGCTTTTTGAAAGCTCTATGTCAAGCAACTTGGATGTTTTGAGCAGTGTTGCAGTAAAATCATRTCAAGCACATTTGGTGATACACAAAGCAACTCAAACAACGTTTTTATACATCTCCCGTTTGGAATGTCTCTTGTGATGCGGTTTACAGCAGCACTGACYAATTTGTTGGCTTTTGTTCCATGCTGGCTGAATACCTAGCTAACCAGTAATGAACACCAGACACGGAAGACACGGATGAATGGGGAAACATATAAGTAGCTTTGCCATAGATGAAGAGGGTAAACTTTTAATTATATTTACTAACACCCTACAGTCAAAATGTAGCACCAGTAGAGTAGCTATCTACAGTGGGGCCAAAAAACTATTTAGTCAGCCACCAATTGTGCAAGTTCTCCCACTTAAAAAGATGAGAGAGGCCTGTAATTTTCATCATAGGTACACTTCAACTATGACAGACAAAATGAGAAAAAATCCAGAAAAATCACATTGTAGGATTTTTATGAATTTATTTGCAAATTATGGTGGAAATAAGTATTTGGTCAATAACAAATGTTTATCTCAATACTTTGTTATATACCCTTTGTTGCAATGACAGAGGTCAAACGTTTTCTGGAAGTCTTCACAAGGTTTGCAGACACCTGTTGCTGGTATTTTGGCCCCTTCTCCATGCAGATCTCCTCTAGAGCAAGTGATGTTTTGGGGCTGTTGCTGGGCAACACGGACTTTCAACTCCCTCCAAGATTTTTCTATGGGGTTGAGATCTGGAGACTGGCTAGGCCACTCCAGGACCTTGAAATGCTTCTTACGAAGCCACTCCTTCGTTGCCCGGGCGATGTGTTTTGGGATCATTGTCATGCTGAATGTACCAGCCACGTTTCATCTTCAATGCCCTTGCTGATGGAAGAGGTTTTCACTCAAAATCTCAACGATACATGGCCCCGTTCATTCTTTCCTTTACACAGATCTAGTCGTCCTGGTCCTTTGCAGAAAAACCCCAAAGCATGATGTTTCCACCCCCATTGCTTCACAGAGGTGTTCTTCGGATGCACATATGTGTTCTTTCGGATCACAGCGTTCTTTGTCTCCAAACGACGAGTTGAGTTTTTACCAAAAAGTTCTATTTTGGTGTCATCTGACCATATGAACATTCCCCAATCTTCTTCTGGATCATCCAAATGCTCTCTAGCAAACTTCAGAACGGGCCTGGACATGTCTGGTTAAGCAGGGGGACACATCTGGCACTGCAGGATTTGAGTCCCTGGGGCGTAGTGATGGTAGGCTTTGTTACTTTGGTCCAGCTCTCTGCAGGTCATTCACTAGGTCCCCCCGTGTGGTTCTGGGATTTTTGCTCACCGTTCTGTGTGATATTTTGACCCCACGGGTGAGATCTTGCGTGGAGGCCCCAGATCGAGGGAGATTATCAGTGGTCTTGTATGTCTTCCATTTCCTAATAATTGCTCCCACAGTTGATTTCTTCAAACCAAGCTGCTTACCTATTGCAGATTCAGTCTTCCCAGCCTGGTGCAGGTCTACAATTTTGTTTCTGGTGTCCTTTGACAGCTCTTGGTCTTGGCCATAGTGGAGTTTGGGAGTGTGGACTGTTTGAGGTTGTGGACAGGTGTCTTTTATACTGATAACAAGTTCAAACAGGTGCCATTAATACAGTAACGGGTGGGGGACAGAGGAGCCTCTTAAAGAAGAAGTTACAGGTCTGTGAGAGCCAGAAATCTTGCTTGTTTGTAGGTGACCAAATACTTATTTTCCACTCACTAATTTTGCGATAAATTCATTAAAAATCCTACAATGTGATTTTCTGGATTTTTTTTCTCATTTTGTCTGTCATAGTTGAAGTGTACCTATGATGAAAATTACAGGCCTCTCTCATCTTTTTAAGTGGGAGAACTTGCACAATTGGTGGCTGACTAAATAGTTTTTTGCCCCACTGTAGCTATATGAACCACGCCCCTCTGCAAACACATCTTCTTCAATGTTGGTTACAAGGCAGAACATATGTAGGTAAGATAACATCATGTTACCATTGGTGTAATAAAATMAGAGTTAAAGGGATGTCACCATGTACCCTTAATAATGATTCCAAGTGTTTAACATGGGGGAGGGGACCAGTAACTTTATGATAAAACMTTGTCAATGTAGAAGCAACAGTCATTTTTCATACTTTGGTCATCATAGTTTGATGACCAAAGTTTCCTTCAGATATTTCATGAAAAACTTGATTAAGAGTGTTCATGACCATTAAGGCACTGCTGAAACATCAGGTTTCTATCCTCTTTCATTCTGGGACTATACAGCAGCTATACTGAACATCACATGGCCCGTGAAGCTCTGCAATAAAGCACTACTCCATGTCCGTGTAATATTTACGCTATCCCAGTGGTCTTTAAAGTGTTCTGCATGTTTGCCAATGTTGCCATTGAATGACGTACATGAATACTGAGAGAATCTGTATACATCTGTAAGATACAAATGTCAACCAAAGCTATGAAAGTAAATCACTGTATGTAGTTAAAGGTCTCTTACTAACCACAAGATAATGAACATTTAATAGCTCATCACTTGGGCCTAGATTCAATCAGTTCCAGCGCTAACCAGCGATATCCGACAACTGCACAGCAGTTTCATTGTTTTGTTTAGGTGATGCCTGAGGTGTAACTGTGCTGGAGCTATCAAATTGGTGAGCCGCTGCTCTTGTCGTCATTGTCACATTTGACATTTTACAGCACTGTTAGGAGCTAGTAACAAAAGCATTTCGCTGTACCCACCATAACGTCTGCTAAACTGTGTACYAGACCAATACACTTTGATTTGATACCACACCCGTCCTTAAACTCCCACCTGTGTTATAAGTTCAGAACGAGAAAATGTAGCCGGAATAGAAAAAATGACACTCAAATTGAAAATCATTGAAGTAAATAATAAGGATTTATACAAAAAAATARACAMTACAGTTCAAAAGTTTGGGGTCATTTAGAAATGTCCTTGTTTTTGAAAGAAAAGCACATTTTTTTGTCCATTACAATAACATCAAATTGATCAGAAATACAGTATAGACATTGTTAATGTAGCATACCACTGAGGTGATGGAATAATGATTACTGTCCTGTCTAAAAACAGTCAGGACAACAATTATCTCATGTGCATGAGCATTTTGTTAAAAGCATCAAGGTCGCAAGAGGACATAATACAATTGCACATTGTCAATTTACATGTACTTTAAACAAATGTACTGTAAACAAATGTAGCACTTTGTAGTACTGCGCAAAACATACTTGTCTGTGTTTTGAATAGTTACTGTGTTGTACATATTCCTTATATCATCAAAAGAATGCAATGATAAAGAAGAGTAGATGATGACCCCACCTAATTTGTTGTTACATTTAACTGGTAAATCTGTTGTTGGTACATTCAGTTTGTGCGACAGTTGACTACACTGCTTAAATGTCTTTATTTTTTACATATTCTAATGAGACTACAATATGTTGCCCTTTGAAACCGAGGGTCCGGATAAGGTTGTTCCARGACCTGTTACTTTGRCTTATCCTCTGAGACACTTTGGCATTGTACGTTTAAATAAAGTGTAAACGAAACATAGTTTATTGTCAAAGCAAAGCTGTACAGAAATAGAAACCAGTCAAATATTTATTTTCTTTTACAGATMAAACAAAACGTGTTGTAATGTATAAATGTTGAGTCTACCGAATGTTCTAGTTCCATTCATTATATTGTAATTTGATACTTAATGTTTCTGTATCTTGCAAAAACATGTTACTGTATATTTTCCGCCCCCTGTGACATATGTTCATTGATCACACCAGATGTCTGTCTGTCGTGGGATATTATTTCACATAAATAAAGTATATTAATGCACAACWATTGATGAGTGAAAATTACAGAAGACCTACAATCATAACACTGTCTTTGAATGATGACCAGCTCTATGAACAAGCACTGTTTGACATTATGACATTTCAGATAGTAACTCAACTTAAAAACTGATGTGTTTTCTTGGGTTCAGTAGATTTATGGATTGCTATTATATCCRATCTCAAGTCGCCTCTTGGCTTTCCAGAGTCTCTAGGTCCCAGGTGTGCAATCTYTCACATGTGGTTTAAGACCTTAGGTAGCATGTCCCTTTGATGATGCTTACATTGCAGTATCACTAGTGGGCACACACATTTGATAGTCAGTCCATGTTGTATCTGTGAATCCCAGCTGATCACACTGATGCCTYTTGCCATCGTTCCTCCTCTGAGATGTTTTGGATTCTAGCCTAGTATCATCACCAATCCCCCAGGCATCATATCACCTTCATCTGTCTCTTTGAAGGTTCTGATGGGAGTCYGGCTGCTGTAAGACAAAGTAGAACATCCCCTCATACATAACAGARATGGGAATAGACTGAGAGGTGTTACTTTACAGTATGTGGAATGTGCTATGCTCTTGATACGATTTGTCAAAATGTTAAAAGACATCGAACTTCTGCATCCAGCTGTTTTGATGTCGTTGGCCATTTGGGAGATATGTCTGAAGACTTGGTGACGTAGTTAAAGCTTGTGTATGCAGGCCCATCCCTTACAAAAAAGTCTGCCGTATTAAAAAATGCAGTAACTGCATTCGACTTTGATATTTTGTACACAGTAATTGRAGAATAACTGCAGTGTACTGCAGTTGAACTGCAGTTTTACTGTACTCCAACTGCAGTTGCAATGCAAAAACCTTTCGTACGGGAATGATCTGGAGGTGAATGGTTATGTGTCCCCGTTAAAGAGGCTCATTTTCATGATCTARGGTCCACATTCCCATCCAAGGGTTTAGACCCAACTTATCAAATGAAGTGAAATCCAAGTAGATGTAATCAGGTGTTAATTCTGAGACAGTTTGCCAGATAATTACCCTCCCATATTGACAGTAATAGGAATTACCAAGTATTTGAGGACCGATTCAGGCTTCCCTTGGCAATGTCTATGCCTAAGCAGTGTTTTTGTGTTCAATCTAAAACAAACACACGTTGTAGTGTGTGTATGGAAGTGTATGTTCCCAAGTCAAGACAGTCATTCAATATGTCACACGCATCAATGGGCAGTGTTGTGTTGTTCWCTCAGGCTAGAAAGTCCAGGATCAACTTACCATTCCCAAATCTTAACCATATCAATTGGGGTGAAAAACATAACATTAACAGTTCCTGCTTGTGTGTGCGTGCGTACGTTCTGTGACCACCTGACCATGAAGGACATCTAGAACATCATCATGACCGAGGAGAGCCATATATAGAACACAGGGGCCTGCCAGGTGGATATAGACAGTAAGGGATCTTATAGTACACACTTTGCAGTAGACATTTTATAGTTCACACTGTATGAAACACAGTTTAACATGCGTCTCAGGTGGATAAAGATCGTAAGAGACTTCTTGTACACACTATAATACACTGTGTATAATTGTTTTTTGAGACAGGCATATAGATTAACTGAGAGGGAGTAACAGGTGAGAGATATGGAAAGTTGACGTGGTGGGAAAATGCATAGCCCGGAGGAAGCTGCGTTATATGTACAGTAGCTCTTTTCCTCTAAGATACCTTCCTTATCCTCTTGCCTCCCTTCCCTGTCAAGCAGCTAGTCCAACGCAGCAAGTCAAGCAGACGTGTGTACACAAGAGCCTGATATGTGCTTCGCCATTGCTTTCATCATCAGTGTCATGCTTCTCAGCCAATCAGGTGCTGCGGAGCGGCATGAAATAGACCGGGACATCTATGGCCTCTTGACCCTGGACAAATGACTGAGGAAAAACTTCTAAACCACAACTAAACCCCTATRCAAGGGTTTAGACCCTGCTTCTCCATCTCATTCTTAGGGAAGACACCATCTTAACACCAAAGAATGTATGTATTTCTCACCATACTTGTAGTGGCATGGATTCCACCGCAGAACCTCTAAATTGGTGCCACAAAGTGTCTAGTCTGCCAGAAAGCTAAACCAACAAGAAMAAATTTAGCTAGCTAGATAGATAGCTTTAGCTACTAGGGGTAGCTAAGGGTTGAGTTGTTGGGATTCATTGAGACAGGACTGCTATGAAGGTCTGGCTACATTTCACTTTAGGTAACATMAATGTGTTATTAGTCTAGCTAATCTGCTACCAAGCAAGCTAGCTATCCATCTAACTGTGTTCCACTCACTGTCTGAAGACCTAGCAAAAACTGTCTAGTCTTTTAAAAGCTGTCTATGCCACCCAAAAAGCTAACTTTGTYCAACAGGAATATACATCTGATTGTGGGTTGCTGTAACATCGGTAGTAGCTAACTAGCTAGCTCTCGACTCTAACTAGCGAATGTTAGCTAGCTAACTTGAATAGCTAATTCTGTGAAACACAATGTTTACATCCATGTATTGTTGTTAAGCTACCATAGCTGCTCTCTGTGCAAGCAATTGTGATACAGCTATAGCTATATACCCCCAAAGCTGATGGGGTGGCTTGCCCAGTTAGCCTGAACTTAGCTAACTAACTAACTAAAGTAGCTAGGACTTGTGTAACAGTTTAACTTTACGTCCGTCCCCTCGCGAACCAGGGACCTTCTGCACACATCAACAACTGACACCCACAAAGCATTGTTACCCATCGCTCCACAAAAGCTGCGGCCCTTGCAGAGCAAGGGGAACCACTACTTCAAGGTCTCAAAGCGAGTGACGTAACCGATTGAAACGCTATTAGCGCGCACCACCGCTAACTAGCTAGCCATTTCACATCCGTTACACTTGYTTACCTTATTTTATATTATTAGGCGTTACATTAGGCAAGCTAGCTAGCTGGCTAGATATCTATCCAAATGCCAGCCCATAATCCTAGTGTGTCTACTACAAAAAAAATGTATATTGATGCGAAAGAGTAACTAAGAGGAAGATTTGGCTTTAGACAACTCATTATCCTATGTGAGCGATAGTGCATGGTTAATACTCATCTTGGGGGTCTGTGGGTTATAATCAACGTGAAAGGTGTCCCATCAACATTGAGCTGATATATTTCAACAAATGGCTGTGCAGGGGAGTCTAATGTGTTGTCCTTTTTTTTCAGAAAATAATGCTTGATGGTAGACATATATTTCCTGGTGTTGTTACGTCTACTCCCGCTCTCCCTCTCCGGTGCTAGACGTCACCGATCTACTAACCACCGGTCCTAGCAATCCATATTTTTATTTATTTATTTATTTATTTAATTTTTATTAACAACAAATCAATACAGAAAGTACACGAGGGAACCAAAGTATATATAGATTATATACAATGGACAATCGAGCTAGGGGGTACAATATCACATTACAATTACACAAGGACCTTAAGGGACATACATACACTTACAAAGCAATCGATCTTTATGCACACCTGGCAACCATCATTACCCACACTTGTACCTTATCATCAGTCACACCTGCACTTCATTATTACCATTATTACTTAACATTTATCTAGCACTTTGTTTTGTCAGTCATCAGGTAGTATTGTTTGTGTTTCCATGTTTTGTATCGTTCCATGTTCGTTATCATTAAACTCACTAACTGCACCTGCTTCCTGACTCCCTGCGTCTACGTTACAGGAGTGGAGTACATGGGGAGCCAGCTGGTGTTGTCAGGGCTGTCTATCCCTCTCTAGGTGGACAGTATGCTGGATAAAYACATAGATGACGCTAAATAGGAATTTAATACAACTTTATAATCCATTGGTTAGAATGGAAAATATGTATTCACTCTTTCCCATCACCAACAAATGCACAGGGTCAGCAGCAGTGCAGAGCCCCTGTATGGAGAGCAATTGTGGGGGGTTAGGTGGCTTGATCATGATCAGGGGCATAATGGCAGAAGATGAGAACTTGTTCTCAACTTGCCTACCTGGTTAAATAAAGGTGGGGGGAAAAAAGACCAACAGCCTTCCAGCTGCCAGTTCAATTCCATTCCCATTTTTTCTTGCCCGGACCGGGGCACATTTCTGGTTCTGGGGCAGATTCTTATATTTGTCCGATCAATACACAGCTGATTCAAATGATCAACGTATCAAGCTTTGATGGTTTGAATCAGATGTGTAGTGCTAAGGCAAAAACAAAAATGTGCACCACTTTGGTTCCTTAGGATCAGGATCAGGAAACAGTGCTCTCGGGCTAGGCAACTACAGGAGCACTGAACGAGTGTGGTGCCATGACT
The DNA here is from genome assembly GCF_002910315.2 of Salvelinus sp. IW2-2015. NCBI lineage: Eukaryota > Metazoa > Chordata > Actinopteri > Salmoniformes > Salmonidae > Salvelinus > Salvelinus sp. IW2-2015. Next base: position 38,650,448 of record NC_036855.1, on the reverse strand, counting down.
ACAATGGTTCAAGCCAAGGACGACACAAAAATGGGTATGGATTTGAACTGGCAGCTGGAAGGCTCCCATGTACCATCTCCTGCCATTTTACCCTTGTGCAAGGCACCCCCACACTCTCCACTCAGGGGTGCTGCACTGCAGGGTGTTGGGAAAAACAGAAGACAGATTTCCGTTCTAACCAATGGACAATAAAGTATCTATTCTCTCCTWGTTGTCACAAGATCACTCTTTGCACATCTCTACACCCACACCGCTGTTGCCTCTATTGCACCACTGTACAAGTACTCCTAGTATTGTACTACACCGCCATTACTGTATGTAAGGCTACTATTTAATTGTGCTATGCCAACTATTCCGTATCTTCAGAACAAATAAACTTTGAATTATTACTATGGATCTCCATTTGGAAGTGGCCTACTTAAATATTTGACACTTTGAAATACTCATTTCTCTATTACTACTGACTACTTTGAGTATTATTGTAAAAMACTTGTTTATGGTGAAAGATTGTGATATTGTGAGAAACTAATATATCGTATTATAAAATGTTTACTTTGCCAACAAATGTGAGAGCCGGAATTAGACAGCTGAAATGAGACAGCTAAAATTATACTTTTGAACTTGAGATTGAAATAGAAACTGAAATCTTGACACTGACAGGCCTATAGCATCTCACCCGTAGCCTAATATGAAATTAACTCATGCAGAATTATGTATTTCTTGCAGTACAATGATACACCAAATGTTATTTTTGTCTCAGGAAAAGGAGTGGAGCAATATGGTAAGATTTCTTTCTTTCAGTATTTTGAGCAAATGCGAATATAGGTATTTTTAATCAGTGATTGGTCCTTTTACAGCTGTCAGTATTTCAACCACGTAAAATATGCATCAGAAACAGGATTTTGTTTTCAGTGGTTTTAATCTGAAATTGTTTGCCAGGGAAGAATATTTAGGCTACGCTGTTTAGAGATAATGCATTTTCTCCCCAGGCCCATCAAGAGAAGCAACATTGAAAGAGGAAGCTTTACAGATGTCAGCTAGATGATTGCTGCATTCATTCTTTAATTTAAGACATTTACTCTTGTCTGTACCAATTTATTTGTTATGTACAGCAGCGGTCTCTATTTTTTTTAGCTTTCAAATAGGCATATTCTTCTCTTCTCCTATCCCCTGCAACTCTTCCCCGGGTCCTTAGAGTACAAGAGAAAGTAGTGCCCTATGTTTTCTGTCAATATACACTACCGTTCAAAAGTTTGGGGTCACTTAGAAATGTCCTTGTTTTTGAAAGAAAATCAAATTTTTCACAATCAAATTGATCAGAAATACAGTGTWGACATTGTTAATGTTGTAAATGACTATTGTAGCTGGAAAGAGCTGATTTTTTAATGGAATATCTACATAGGCGTACAGAGGCCCATTATCAGCAACCATCACTCCTGTGTTCCAATGGCACGTTGTGTTAGCTAATCCAAGTTTATCATTTTAAAAGTCTAATTGATCATTAGAAAACCCTTTTGCAATTATGTTAGCACAGCTGAAAACTGTTGTCCTGATTAAAGAAGCAATAAAACTGGCCTTCCGTAGACTAGTTGAGTATCTGGAGCATCAGCATTTGTGGGTTCGATTACAGGATCAAAATGGCCAGAAACAAATAACTTTTTTCTTAAACTCGTCAGTTTATTCTTGAAGGCTATTCCATGTGAGAAATTGCCAAGAAACTGAAGATCTCATACAACGCTGTGTACTACTCCCTTCACAGTACAGCGCAAACCGGCTCTAACCAGAATAGAAAGAGGAGTGGGAGGCCCCGGTGCACTAGAGTGTATTAGAGTATCTAGTTTGAGAAACAGACGCCTCACAAGTCCTCAACTGGCAGCTTCATTAAATAGTACCCACAAAACACCAGTCTCAATGTCAACAGTGATGAGGCGACATTTCTAAGTGACCCCAAACTTTTGAACGGTAGCGTACTTGGTAAAATAATGGTTAACAAAGAACTCTAAGGGGAGGGCCCTATAAAATCTGTGATTTTTTTCCCTCAAATTCTGTTTTATATTTTCCCAAATTATGTTCTCAGTTTTATTTTTCCTCGTTTTAGATTTTCTTTGTTTTTCACTCTTAAAATTACAATTYTTCATTGAATAACAACGGAATTGGATGTTCTGAGTCCATGTCAGTGCTTACATCACATCAGAAGACACTTTTTGGGGGTCTGGAAGAACACTTTTTTTTTGAGGGAGAACTACACTTTTTTTTTAAAGACCCTCACCAAGACAGGGAAGAGAATAATTATCTCTGGCCCCCTTCCGTGCTACCGAAGGGGTTCGTAACGTTTCAGCCGACTCTTTGCCCTAAACGAGTAATCTGAAGAAACTTTGCAACGACAGGAATTTCGACAGGAATTTGCAACGACAGGAATTTTGACAGGAATTTGCAACGACAGGAATTTCTCTTTTTGTGACAACTTTGATTTGCTGTGGGAGCAACCAGCACTTTTTTTTAAAGAAACGGGATTCACCCTAACCGCAGGTGTTCCATTATTATTTCCAGCKACATCGCAAACTGTTTTAGAGACTGACAGGCAGGTTCTGGTAGTGCTTCAGTTCTCCCTGTCAGAATAAGCAACAGAGGACTTGGAAATCATATCAACTCCTATAGAAATGGCACTATAGGTATTGTGAGTAACCTAATTTATGTTCCTTTAACTCCTCCTTRTAGTGAGTTTAAACACACGGTCATCTTCTACCATTCTGATATATTGGAGAATGTGATAAACGTGGTTGTAACGTTAATAATTTGGTTGTTATACCATTGGTTATCTGAAGAAAGATGCACCAGGAGCAGAGTAGCCCACACTCATTGAATATGGCACTTTTAAATGTTAGAGCAATCACTAGTAAAACCTTTCATGTGAATGACCTAATTACTGAGCACAAAGTTGACTGCATGTTTCTCACACATGGCTGTCTTCAGACTGTAGTGTCACTCTTAATGAAGACTCCCCCTGGACTACAGCTTTTCATACTCTATCAGCTGTAAGGACATTTCATTTGGCGACTTTGGGTCTTTTGAGCATCATGCTATACTGTTTAAATGTCAGCCACCAGTGCTGGCCATAACCCTCTGTAGGCCGCCAAACCATTGCCCTACTTTCTTTACTGATTTCTCTGAACTACTGTCTATTGTCCTTGAGAACTATGATAAAATCATTGTGTTGGGTGATTTTAATATTCTTGTTGACAAAGAGACTGACTCCAAGGCCATTGAATTACAGAATCTTTTGAGCTCTATGGACTTTATCCAACATGTAACTGGGCCCACCCATAACCGCGGCCATGCTCTGGACCTGATTATTACCAAGGGCCTTTCTATTGACATATCCTCTATTGTTTATGTTGCTTTATCTAATCACCACTGTGTATTTTGTAATACCTTGTTGCCCATAGCACAGGGTAATACTGAACACATTATTAAGAAACACTATCTTACCTCTGAAGTTGCTACAGATTTTATTGAGTGTATGAACAATACTCCATCACCTATTCTGCCTTCCTCTTGTGATGATTTAGTTGATAACTTTAATAGCAWATTAAGGGCAACCATTGATGCCATAGCTCCAGTAAAGTTGAAAAAGGCCACATCCAAATGGAGAGCCACTTGGATGAGTGAGGAAAATAATAAATGAAAGAGAAATTGCGTGGAGAAGTGAAGTGGAGAAAGTTATGATAGTTAGTTATGATATTCTGAGAGAGCAACTTGGCATATATAACAAGGCAATTAGAAATGCCAGACGGGCTCATTTTTCGAACTTGATCACTAATTATCAGAATAATTTGAAACTACTCTTTTCGACCATTGATGGCCTGATAAATCCTACCCCCACAAACCTATGTTAACTTTCCTCCACATCTAAACGTGATGCGTTTGCAGCATATTTCAGAGATAAGATAACAAACATTAGGCTGGATATCAGTCAAGCAAGACCTGATAAGAAGTTTGATTTGTGCCTACCACGCAAAGGCAATATGGATTTATTTTCTCTGGTTGACACAGACATGCTCAGGAAAGTGATATCACAACTTAAGCCTTCTACCTGCCTTCTCAATCCTATCCCCACCGCCTTCTTCAAAACAGTTTTTAATTGCATATCTGAAGAAGTGCAAGCTATTGTTAATCACTCCCTGTTCACAGGCATTTTCCCCACTGCACTAAAAACTGCTATGGTGAAACCACTTTTGAATAAAAGTAATCTAAATTCAGCCAATCTCCAACCTTCCATTCTTAAGCAAAATTCTGGAGAAATAGGTTTTCAAACAGCTGATTTTTTTACAGTATTTTGGAAAAAGGTCTCTGCACTGGCTGCCTGTGAGTTTTAGAATTAATTGTAATATTATTCTATTGGTTTTTAAATCAATCCACGATTGTGCACCCCAATACATGTCAGACATGCTTTTAAGTGATGTCCCTCAGGTCTTCTGGCACTGGCTTTTTAACTATGGAGAGGCATCCTTTAGTTACTTTGCCCCCAGCCTCTGGAATAGCCTGAGGGGGGCCGAAACTGTGGACATTTTTTAAAGAGGTCTTAAAACACACCTTTTTAGCTTTGCTTTTTCTTAGGGTGCTTTTTAGTCATTCGGGTTTTATTGTTATTCTTTTTTTTATTCTCTTATGTTTGTTATGTAGTAATTATTTTCGTTTTTATTTTCACTGTTTACATTTTTTCCTGTGAAGAACATTGTGTTGCATTCCATGTCTGAAAAGTGCAGTTTAAATAAAGTTTGATTTGATGATTTGATTTGAGTGTAATTCCCCTTTAATTGCGCTTCTGGCCCTTTAATTGTGCATCTAGGGAGTGAGGGATGTGCCATCTAATGTGCTGGTCTTATGATGGTTCTGTACTTATTCTGCTCATTTCATGGCAAAGTTTGCAAATTACAAATAATAGAAACAAATGATATACTTACTCATGATATACTTCTGCCAGGTAAACCAAACTTTTCAGTGAACATTTAATTGAGAAGGTTTTGTGGAAAGTACTGTATTTCTGTCAACCCACAAGATGGTTATCACATCAACTGGATGCAGCAGAGTGATAGACAAATGTGCTCACCACACAGACAGACGGGCAGTATTGCTGGATATTAATTGTCAGATAGTGTCAGGTTTGCCTTTTAAGCCAATACTGGCTAACCAGGGGTGGGATAATTTCAATTTTGCGTTGATTAGATAGTAGCTGAGAGCTTGCGGTGTCTGATACGCTACTTGTGAGATTTGTTTCCGACAGTTTGGGGTGAAACTGCATGTACTTTCATGACGAGCTACTCATAGGTGGGCTGCAATTGACCTGTTGGAGACCCCTGATGTTTGGACTGAAGAGAACCTGCAGGCCTAGCATTGACTAGACAAGTTGACTAAAATAGCCTATGAAATTACACTACCAGTCAAAAGTTTTAGAACACTTACTCCTTCAAGGGTTTTTCTTTATTTTTACTATTTTCTACATTGTAGAATAACAGTGAAGACATCAAAACTATGAAATAACACATATGGAATCATGTAGTAACCAAAAAAGTGTTAAACAAATCAAAATATTTTATATTGGAGATTATTCAAAGTAGCCACCCTTTGCCTTGATGACAGCTTTGCACACTCTTGGCATTCTCTCAACCAGCTTCATGAGGTAGTCACCTGGAATACATTTCAATTAACAGGTGTGCCTTCTTAAAAGATAATTGGTAGAATTTCTTTCCTTCTTAATGTGTTTGAGCCAATCAGTTGTGTTGTGACAAGGTAGAGGGGTATACAGAAGATAGTTTATTCAAGTGCAGTCGCAAAAACCATCAAGCGCTATGATGAAACTGGCTCTAATGAGAACCGCCACAAGAATGGAAGACCCAAAGTTACCTCTGCTGCAAAGGATAAGTCCATTAGAGTTACCAGACTCAGAAATTGCAGTCCAAATAAATGAGTTCAAGTAACAGAAGAGAAGAGACTTGCTTGAGCCAAGAAACATGAGCAATGGACATTAGAACGGTGGAAATCTGTGCTTTGGTCTGGAGTCCAAATTTGAGATTTTTGGTTCTAACCACTGTGTCTTTGTGAGACACGGTGTGGGTGAACGGATGATCTCCGCATGTATATTTCCCACCATAAAGCATGGAGGAGGTGTTATGGTGTGGGGGTGCTATACTGTGAATTATTTTAAATTCAAGCACACTTAACCAGCATGGCTCCCACTGTATTCTGCAGCAATTCGCCATCCCATCTGGTTTGGGCTTAGTGGGACTATCATTTGTTTTTCAACAGGACAATGACCCAAAACACACCCCCAGGCTGTGTAAGGGCTATTTGACCAAGGAGAGTGATGGAGTGCTGCATCAGACGACCTGGCCTTCACAATCCCCCGACCTCAACCAAATTTAGATGGTTTGAGATGAGTTGGACTGCAGAGTGAAGGAAAAGCAGCCAACAAGTGCTCATTATATGTGGGTACTCCTTCAAGACTGTTGGAAAAGCATTCCAGGTGAAGCTGGTTGAGAGAATGCCAAGAGTGTGCAAAGCTGTCATCAAGGCAAGGCAAGGAAGAATCTCAAATATAAAATATATTTTGATTTGTTTAACATTTCTTTTTGTGTTATTTTATAGTTTTGATGTCTTCACTATTATTTTACAATGTAGAAAATTGTAAAAATAAAGAAAACCCTTGAGTGAGTAGGTGTTCTAAAACTTTTGACTGGTACTCTATATATATTTTTTAACATATATTTAACCCCTTTTTTTGCATTTATTGGGTTATGCACAAAACTACCTTCATARATCCATTAGTTTAAAAAACAACGGTACCGGTTATCTTCAGACGAGTCCCGTGACACTTGTGGGAGTCATATAGAAAACGAAGAACACCATCATGTTCATGAGAGTCTCATCTTTCCATATTAGTTTGTGGGCTAAACTGTTCGGACACTAGAGACGTCTATGTGAAAAGACTGATTTTCGGGATGTCTCATCATGGTCTGACAAACATCGCTCTAGCTCTGCCACCTTTCACTGCAGTTGCGGAAGTGCGACACTGGCGGATGGTGGATCTCCTGGAACTCCCTCTCTCTAGCCATCCGTGAGTGTGTGTGTGTGTGTGTGTGTGTGTGTGTGTGTGTGTGTGTGTGTGTGTGTATGCATGTGTGCGTGCCTGNGCGTGTGAGCAGGTGTCTATGTCAGCTACGGCCTGTGCCTTCCTGAAGCGACCTGCAGTCTGTGGTCGCGTCTCCAGTCGTTCCTCTCTACTGACGAGAGGATTTCAGTTTCCTGTTTTGGATTTACCTTTGATATATCCAGGAGAATCATTGTTTGTTTGATACTGGAATAAAGACTCTGTTTCTATTACGTCGCTTTTGGGTCCTCATTCACCAGCATAACAGATGGTCCTGTTCACACCAACACATATAAATGGATATGTTTCACCTCTACGTTAATGATGATACTATATCTCCTGTGCTCCTCCGTTGAAATCAGACGCTGGGGGCCTCCCGAGTGGCACAGCAGTCTAAGGCACTCCATCGATCCCGGGCTGTATCACAACCGGCCGTGATCGGGAGTCCCATAGGGCACCGCACAATTGGCCCAGCGTCGTCCGGGTTAAGGGAGGGTTTGGCCGGGGGGCTTTACTTTGCTCATTGTGCTCTAGCAACTCCTTGTGTCGGGCCGGGAGCCTGCAGGCTGACCTCGGTCGTCAGGTGAACAGTGTTTCCTCCGACACATTGTTGTGGCTGGCTTCCAGGTTAAGCCGGCGGATGTTAAGAAGCGGGGTTTGGTGGGTCATGACTCTACCTTCGCCTCCCGAGCTGGTGCGGGAGTTGCAGCAATGAGACAAGATTGAAATTGGGGAGAAAAAGGGAGTTAGATTTTTTAAATTAAAAKTAAATCAGAGATTGGACTATTCATAATTTTACTACAGAAGTCTTTTCTCCCCAGAGTGTGGTTTGATTACTTTGTTAAAATACAGTTTTCTCATATGCTTTGCAAATGGTCATAATCAAATGCAAACAACTAGAGATGAAGCTGATGTAGTTCTCTATACCTTAGATGTACTGTTATTGACTAGGATTAAGTGGCCGGAACTGTCAATGCCAACTCCACCTGCATTGGACATACAGCCATTATCAACGAGCCGCCACACAACCAGAAAAATATCCTCCCTTCACCAAGTTCCTTGTCTGGCTAACAAGCCCGAAGTTTTTTCACAGTATTGTTAGCACGCTTTTTAGGTTGCTATTGTAGGATATGGTCTGGTGCAACACATCTGGCTACCCAGCTCCACCCAAATATGCTAACACCAAATCTGAATCATTAAATCTCTAACTCAACCTTTAACTTTCCTCACTGCCCCTGAGCCCTCCATTTCACAGGTCACTGTTTGTGGAGCAATCAACCAACTGCAAGGAAACCAAACAATGTTACGTTTCCAGCCAGGAGGAAATGTCACTACATTTGACCCATTAGTCAACACTGGGTTGTTTGTGTTAAGGGGATAATATTTGATTTCATCAGCAGGACGAAAAAGGTGTTTGGAGAAATAAGCATACCAGTATCAGCATGTCAGTATATTTCTTAAAGGTCCAGTGAGAGTTGGTTTTATAGTTCATTCTTAAAAGTGTAAGCCGTTTTGAGGTGGGAGGTGGAGTTCTAAGCTGACATATGGAATTTTTTAAGGTGGTCATACTATGAATCATTTAGCTATTTGATTTAGAATTTTAGGACCCCTTTGGGTATCAATAATTTTTTACTAATTATTTGATAAAATATTGCATTTGGCCTTTTCTACTATAGCCCAGAGAAATGCATTGAATAGCACAGTCATTTGATTTGATTCATTAGGAACTCCAACAGCCGACGCCAATGGCGACAGAAGGTCTTTTGGGGTTCGAAGTATAACAAAAAAGACATTACAGACAAAATATTTTACAATTTACATACATTTAAAAACATGAACGAGTGTGTGTGTGTGTATGCATCAGTTCAAATCAAATCGGTCACATAAACATGGTTAGCAGATGTTAATGCGAGTGTTAGCGAAATGCTTGTGCTTCTAGTTCCCGACAGTGCAGTAATATACATGTATAACAAGTAATCTAACAATTTCACAACAACTACTTATACACACAAGAGTAAAGGGATGAATAAGAATGTGTACATATAAATATATGGATGAGCGATGGTATAGAGTACAGTATATACATATGAGATGAGTAATGTAGGGTATGTAATCATTATATAAAGTGGCATTGTTTAAAGTGACTAGTGATACATTTATTACATCCAATTATTAAGTGGCTAGAGATTTGAGTCAGTATGTTGGCAGCAGCCACTCAATGTTAGTGATGGCTGTTTAACAGTCTGATGGCCTTGAGATAGAAGCTGTTTTTCAGTCTCTTGTTCCCAGCTTTGATGCACCTGTACTGACCTCACCTTCTGGAAGGTAGCGGGGTGAACAGGCAGTGGCTCGGGTGGTTGTTGTCCTTGATGATCTTTTTGGCCTTCCTGTGACATCGGATGATGTAGGTGTCCTGGAGGGCACGTAGTTTGCCCCCGGTGATGCGTTGTGCAGACCGCACTACCCTCTGGAGAGCCTTACGGTTGTGGGCGGAGCAGTTGCCATACCAGGAACAATGGTGGCCCTCTTGAAGCATGTAGGGCACAGCAGACTGGGATAGTGATTGATTGAATATGTCCGTAAACACACCAGCCAGCTGGTCTGTGCATGCTCTGAGGACGCGGCTAGGGATGCCGTTTGTGCCAGCAGCCTTGCGAGGGTTAACACCAGTGTTGCCAACTTAGCGACTTTGTCGCTATAATTAGCGAGTATTCAGACCCRTCTAGCTACACATTTTTWAAAAATCGATTTGCGACAAATCTAGTGACTTTTTCTGGTGTTATTGGAGACTTTTAGGGACTCTGATGTGAAAGCACGTATCATTCTTACTCTTCTCAACGAGCAGCGGGTGCTGCCGTAGGCCACACCCTCGTCCCAAAGCACTCACAGGCGGGTGGCCCAGTCCTCGCGCAGCACACTCTCTGTGTTCACCCCTCCGTGTCCATACTGAAAATGAATCACGCATGCGCTGGCTGATCTCGCCCTGGCTTACATTCAGGGCGGGATGTAAATGTAAAATGTTCTTTGTCTAAAATAAATCACTGCATTTGACTCACACAGCCTCAAACACCTAGCTGGCTAGCTCATCATGTCTCAGTCTAAACTGTACACTCAAAAATACAGAAAGGAGTGGGAATCAAACCCTGAATTCAAAGGCTGGTTGAAGCCGTTTATTGGAGTTGATACACGGGCCTGTATTGTAAGGCTGATTTCTCCGCCTAACTCCAGCGACGGTCCGCGGTCCGGAGCTTCCAGGGGGGGTTCTCAGTCCAGAGCCTCCAGGGGGGTTCCCAGTCCGGAGTCCCTGGCGACGATCTACGGTCCGGTTCCTCTGGCGACGACCCACGGTCCGGTTCTTCCTGCAACGAGCCACGGTCCGGGTCCTCCGATGACGTGTTCACGAGCGGAGTGGGTACTTAGTGATGTAAAAAAACACATGACAAGTCAAAAACATACTCAACAGGCAAAGCCTTWTAACAGTTCCACCCAAAACAAGCTACCATTTATGATTAAAACAATTTACTCTGCAAAAAAGGCTGAGGCCAACATGGCATTAGCTATCGCTGAACACTGTTCTATGCTGGCATGTGATCACATTGGAGAAGCATGTAGAGCTGCTTTCTCAGACTCCACTGCTGCTACCCACTACAAAATGCACAGGACAGAGTGCACAGAAATGATTAATGGTGTTCACGGATGTAAGTGTTTCTAAGTACCTGGTGGTTGTGATAAGGTACTTTAGTGACACCAAGCAGACAATTGTATCAACATTTCTGGGGATTGTTGAGTTGGAGGGAGGAGATGCCAAATCTATAGCCCGTGCTGTTGTGGCTTTCCTCGAGAGGTGTTCTCCTGGGGATAGGGACTGACAATGCCTCTGTTACGACGGGGATTAACAATGGAGTCCATAAAGTGCTGAGGGAGAAGTATGGCCTCAAATATATGGTTCTTATTCGCTGTGTGTGCCACTCTCTGCAGCTTGCTCATTTGTAGTTCTAAACATATTTAGAGATTTTTTTAATCACTTTTTGTCTCTCCCACGATGTTATTCCTCTCTCCTACAGAGTCCATCACAATTACATGCACATGGCCATTTATGCAAATTAGGTGATGGCGTCATTTAGCAACTTTTAGGACAGCCAATAGCTACTTTCCTTACTGAGGAGTTGGCAATACTGGAGCCCACAGGTTTTGGTAGCGGGCCATGTCAGTGGCACTATATTGTCCGCAAAGCGAGCAAAGAAGTTGTTTAATTTGTCTGGGAGCAAGATGTCGGTGTCTGCGACGGGACTGGTTTTCTTTTTGTAATCTGTGATTGACTGTAGACCCCGCCATATACGTCTCGTGTTTGAGCCGTTGCATTGCGACTCTACTTTGTCTCTATACTGACGCTTAGCTTGTTTGATTGCCTTGCGGAGGGAGTAGCTATACTGTTTGTATTCGGTCATGTTTCCGGTCGCCTTGCCATGATTAAAAGCAGTGGTTCGCGCTTTCAGTTTTACACTGAAAACGTGAACAGTTACACATGTCAGTACATACACACAACAAGTAAGTCACATGGGGAGAGGTGTTGTGCKGTGAGGTGTTGCTTTATTTGTCTTTTTAAGCCAGGTTTGCTGTTCACTAGTGCTATATAAGATGGAAGGGAGTTCCATGCACTCATTGCTCTGTATAATACTGTACGTTTCCTTGAATTTGTTCTGGACCTGTTACTTAGCCTGACACACCTTTGCTCTTCCAGTCTCCAAAGTGCCCTTTTGGGTGGTGGTATAATTTCCCCCKAAATTAGTATTTTGTCATTAAGTTTGCTCCCCCACCCCTCCGTTGATTGCACCTGTTGATCTGCCCTGTACGGAGCTCGCGTGCACCGGGTTGTGCCTGTTTCCCAGTCCCGGTATCCAAACATGCATGGCTTGAGAGATGCAGTCACCGGTAGAGTATGTGTAGCAAGCTACAGTACCTAGTTTAAATATCAACAGTACTGCCACAGAAGTATAACATTGAATTAACCCAACATCATCATCATCACCAGTATCCGGTCAGGTTGGCTGATTGATACATGCAGCAGAGAAATCAAATCAAATTTTATTGGTCTCATACATGTTTAGTAGATGTTATTGCGGGTGTAGCTAAATGTTTGTGCTTCTAGCTCCGACAGTGCAGTAATATCTAAGAAGTAATATCTTACAGTTTCACAACATATACACAAAATACACGGAAATCTAAGTAAGGATTGGATTAAGAAAATAAGTATATACATATATGTCAGGACGGCATTGGACTAAGATACAGTGGCATAGTATAGAGTACAGTATATACATACAGTGGGGAGAACAAGTATTTGATACACTGCCGATTTTGCAGGTTTTCCTACTTACAAAGCATGTAGAGGTCTGTCATTTGTATCATAGGTACACTTCAACTGTGAGAGACGGAATCTAAAACAAAAATCCAGAAAATAACATTGTATGATTTTCTAATAATTAATTGGCATTTTATTGCATGACATAAGTATTTGATCACCTACCAACCAGTAAGAATTCCGGCTCTCACAGACTCCTGTTCGTTTTTCTTTAAGAAGCTCCCTGTCTCCCTCACTCATACCTGTGTTAACTGCACCTGTTTGAACTCGTTACCTGTATAAAGACACCTGTCCACACACTCAATCAAACAGACTCCAACATCTCCGCAATGGCCAAGACCAGAGAGCTGTGTAAGGACATCAGGGATAAAATTGTAGACCTGCACAAGCTGGGATGGGCTACAGGACAATAGGCAAGCAGCTTGGTGAGAAGTCAACAACTGTGTGGCGCAATTATTAGAAATAGTGAAGAAGTTCAAGATGACGGTCAATCACCCTCGGTCTGGGGCTCCATGCAAGATCTCACCTCGTGGGGCATCAATGATCATGAGGAAGGTGAGGATCAGCCAGAACTACACGGCAGGACCTGGTCAATGACCTGAAGAGAGCTGGGACCACAGTCTCAAAGAAAACCATTAGTAACACACTACGCCGTCATGGATTAAAATCCTGCAGTGCACGCAATGTGTCCCCTGCTCATAGCCAGCGCCATGGTCTAGGCCGTCTGAAGTTTGCCAATGACCATATGGATGAATCCAAAGGAGGAATGGGAGAAGAGGTCATGTGGTCTGATGAGACAAAATTGAGCTCTTTTGGGTCTATAACTCCACTGATGTTCGGAGGAAGTAGAACGGAGGATGAAAAAGAACATGCAAGCTACACAAATCCCACAGAAAGAGATGATACACCCCAAGAACACATCCCAACCGTGAAGCATGGAGGTGGAAACATAATTCTTTGGGGATGCTTTTCTGCAAAGGGGACAGGACGACTGCACCGTATTGAGGGAGGATGGATGGGCCATGTATCGCGAGATCTTGGCCAACAACCTCCTTCCCTCAGTAAGAGCATTGAAGATGGGTCGTGGCTGGGTCTTCCAGCATGACAACAACCCAAAACACACAAGCCAAGGCAACTAAGGAGTGGCTCCGTAAGAAGCATCTCAAGGTCCTGGAGTGGCCTAGCCAGTCTCCAGACCTGAACCAATAGAAATCTTTGAGGAAGCTGAAAGTCCGTATTGCCAGCGGACCCGAAACCTGAAGGATCTGGAGAAGGTCTGTATGGAGGAGTGGGCCAAAATCCCTGCTGCAGTGTGTGCAAACCTGGTCAAGAACTACAGGAAACGTATGATCTCTGTAATTGCAACCAAGGTTTCTGTACCAAATATTAAGTTCTGCTTCTCTGATGTATCAAATACTTATGTCATGCAATAAAATGCAAATGAATTACTTAAAAATCATACAATGTGATTTTCTGGATTTTTGTTTTAGATTCCGTCTCTCACAGTTGAAGTGTACCTATGATACAAATTACAGACCTCTACATGCTTTGTAAGTAGGAAAACCTGCAAAATCGGCAGTGTATCAAATACTTGTTCTCCCCACTGTATGAGATGGGTGATGCAATATTTACAGACAATTAAAGTGATAAGATACCGTAGAATAGTACAGAGTACAGTTTACACATATGAGATGAATAATGCAAGATACGGAGACCTTATTAAAGTGGCTCGTGTTTAATTTCCTTAAAGTGGCCAGTGATTCCTAATCTATGTCTATAGGCAGCAGCCTCTGATGTGCTGGAGATGGCTGTTTAACGGTCAGTGGTGTAGTATAGAATACAATATGTAAAAACAATTATAAGTGACTAAGATACCGTAGAATAGTGTGGAGTACAGTTTATACGTATGAGATGGGTAATGCTAGATACGGAACATTATTAAAGTGGCTAGGGATCCATTTCTAAAAGTGGCCAGTGATCCCTAATCTATGTCTATAGGCAGCCGCCTCTGATGTGCTAGTGATAGCTGTTTTGCAGTCTGATGGCCTTGAGATAGAAGCTGTTTTTCAGTCTCTCTGCCCCAGCTTTGATGCACCTGTGCTGACCTCGCCTTCTGGATGAAGGGGTGAACAGGCAGTGGCTTGGGTGGTTGTTGTCCTTGGTGATCTTTATGGCCTTCCTGTGTCATCGGGTGCTTTAGGTGTCCAGGAGGGCAGGAGGTTTGCCCCCGGTAATGTGTTGGGCAGACCGCACCACCCTCTGGAGAGCTTTGCGGTTGTGGGTGGTGCAGTTCTCGTACCAGGCGGTGATACAGCTCGACAGGATGCTCTCAATTGTGCAAATGTAAAWGTTTGTGAGGGTTTAAGGTACTAAGCCACATTTCTTGATGCTCCTGAGGTTGAAGAGGCGCTGTTGCGCCTTCTTCACCACACMGTCTGTGTGGGTGGACCATTTCAGTTTGTCAGTGATGTGTATGCCGAGGAACTTGAAGCTTTCCACCTTCTTCACTGCGGTCCCATTGATGTGGATAGGGGGGTGCTCCCTCTGCTGTTTCCCAAAGTCCACGATCATCTCCTTAGTTTTGTTGACGTTGAGTAAATTGCTATTTTCCTGGCACCGCACTCCCAGAGCCCTCACCTTCTCCCTGTTGGCTTTCTCATCGTTGTTGGTAATCAAGCCTACTACTGTTGTGTCATCTGCAAACTTGATGATTGAGTTGGAGGCGTGCTTGGCCATGCAGTCATGGGTGAACAAGGAGTACAGGAGGGGGCTGAGCAAGCACCCTTGTGAGGCCCCAGTGTTGAGGATCAGCAAAGAGGTGTTGTTTCCTACCTTCACCACTTGGGGGCAACCGGTTCAGGAAGTCCAGGACTCAAATGCACAGGGCGGGGTTGAGAACCAGGGCCTCGAGCTTGATGATAAGCAATGAATCCAAGATGGCGTAGCAGTCGGACGTGTGTTTGTCTTGTCTTGTCCCGTGTAAATAGTCCTCGTATTTTTCGTATACATTTCGTATATATTTTAATTTCACTTTCCATCTAGGAACTGAATATACATTCCTACATTCCGCCTCACCCAATGTGGTACGGACCTGCTATTTTTTATACTTTAGAACCGTAACCCCAATCAGAAGCTAGCCAGATAACTAGCTACTAGCTAGTAGTCAGTTAGCCACTGCTGCGGTCTTCACCCTTAACTCGGACACAGCCAGCTTCAGCTCGGGCCAATACCTGCCAGTCTGCAAGCGCAGCGCGATATCAACCCAGAGCATATAGGACTGGTTTTTCTCTACCACATCACCGGATCCTGACGCAAGCTCTGGACAATTACACCGTATTCATCACAGCTAGCTAGCTGCAACCGAGTGGCTACTACTGGCTAACACCTCTGTCCCGAAGCAAGCACCAGTTAGCCTTGGAGAGCACATGGCAGTGACGGTGCCCAGAGTGAGTGACGAGCAATG
>NC_036855.1:38584371-38632102 GCF_002910315.2 Salvelinus sp. IW2-2015 | reverse complement strand
TTAAAAGTTACTTCCTCACCATATTAGACAAGCATGCTCCGTTCAAAAAATGCAGAACCAGAACAGATATAGCCCTTGGTTCACTCCAGACCTGACTGCCCTCGACCAGCACAAAAACATCCTGTGGCGAACTGCAATAGCATCGAAGAGCCCCCGCGAATGCAACTGTTCAGGGAAGTCAGGAACCAATACACGCAGTCAGTCAGGAAAGCAAAGGCCAGCTTTTTCAAGCAGAAATTTGCATCCTGTAGCTCTAACTCAAAAAGTTCTGGGATACTGTAAAGTCCATGGAAAACAAGAGCACCTCCTCCCAGCTGCCCACTGCACTGGAGCTAGGTAACACGGTCACCACTGATAAGTCCGTGATAATCGAAAACTTCAACAAACATTTCTCAATGGCTGGCCATGCTTCCTCCTGGCGACTCCAACTTGGCCAACAGCCCGCCCCCCCGCTGCTACTCACCCAAGCCTCCCCAGCTTCTCCTACCCATATCCAGATAGCAGATGTTCTGAAAGAGCTGGAAAACTAGACCCATACAAATCAGCTGGGCTTGACAATCTGGACCCCCTATTTCTGAAACTGTCCGCCGCCATTGTCGCACCCCCTATTACCAGCCTGTTCAACCTCTCCTTCGTATCATCTGAGATCCCCAAGGATTGGAAAGCTGCCGCGGTCATCCCCCTCTTCAAAGGGGGAACACCCTGGACCCAAACTGTTACAGACCTATATCCATCCTGCCTGCCTATCTAAGGTCTTCGAAAGCCAAGTCAACAAACAGATCACTGACCATCTCGAATCCCACCGTACCTTCTCCGCTGTGCAATCCGTTTCCGAGCCGGTCACGGGTGCACTTCAGCCACGCTCAAGTACTAAACGATATCATAACCGCCATCGATAAAAGACATTACTGTGCAGCCGTCTTCATCGACCTGGCCAAGGCTTTCGACTCTGTCAATCACCATATTCTTATCGGCAGACTCAGTAGCCTCGGTTTTTCTAATGACTGCCTTGCTGGTTCACCAACTACTTTGCAGACAGAGTTCAGTGTGTCAAATCGGAGGGCAGTTGTCCGGTCCTCTGGCAGTCTCTATGGGGTACCACAGGGTTCAATTCTCGGGCCGACTCTTTTCTCTGTATACATCAATGATGTTGCTCTTGCTGCGGGCGATTCCCTGATCCACCTCTAGCAGACGACACCATTCTATATACTTCCGGCCCTTCTTGGACACTGTGCTATCTAACCTCCAAACGAGCTTCAATGCCATAACCAACACTCCTTCCGTGGCCTCCAACTGCTCTTAAACGCTAGTAAAACCAAATGCATGCTTTTCACACCGGTCGCTGCCTGCCCCGCACGCCCGACTAGCATCACCACCCTGGACGGTTCCGACCTAGAATATGTGGACATCTATAAGTACCTAGGTGTCTGGCTAGACTGCAAACCTCCTTCCAGACTCATATCAAAACATCTCCAATCCAAAATCAAATCAAGAATCGGCTTTCTATTCCGCAAACAAAGCCTCCTTCATCCACGCCGCCAAAACTTACCCTAGTAAAACTGACTATCCTACCGATCCTCGACTTCGGCGATGTCATCTACAAAATAGCTCCAATACTCTACTCAGCAAACTGGATGCAGTTTATCACAGTGCCATTCGTTTTGTTACTTAAAGCACCTTATACGACCCACCACTGCGACCTGTATGCCCTAGTCGGCTGGCCTCGCTACATGTTCGTCGTCAGACCCACTGGCTCCAGGTCATCTACAATATGCTAGGAAAAGTGCCGCCTTATCTCAGTTCACTGGTCACGATGGCTACACCCCCGCAGCACGCGCTCCAGCAGGTGTATCTCACTGATCATCCTAAAGCCAAAACCTCATTTGGACGCCTTTCCTTCCAGTTCTCTGCTGCCTGCGACTGGAACGAATTGCAAAAATCTCTGAAGTTGGAGACTTTTATCTCCCTCAACAACTTTAAAAATCTGCTATCCGAGCAGCAACCGATCGCGCTGCAGCTGTGACATAGTCCATCTGTAAACTACCCACCCAATTTACCTACCTCACCCCCATACTGCTTTTATTTATTACTTTTCTGCTCTTTTGCACACCAGTATCTCTTCTGCACATGATCATCTGATGATTTATCACTCCAGTGTTAATCTGCTAAATTGTAATTATCGATTTATTGCCTACCTCATGCCTTTGTACACATTGTATATAGATTCTTTTTTTTTTACCATGTTATTGACTTGTTTATTGTTTACTCCATGTGTAACTCTGTGTTGTCTGTTCACACTGCTATGCTTTTATCTTGGCCAGGTCGCAGTTGCAAATGAGAAACTTGTTCTCAACTAGCCTACCTGGTTAAATAAAGGTGAAATAAAAAATAAAAAAAATAAAAAAGCTTGGAGGGTACTATGGTGTTGAATGCTGAGCTATAGTCAATGAACAGCATTCTTACATAGTTGTTCCTCTTGTCCAGATGGGATAGGGCAGTGTGCAGTGTGATGGCTATTGCATCAGCTTTGGATCTATTGAGGCGGTAAGCAAATTGAAGTGGGTCTAGGGTGGCAGGTAAGGTGGAGGTGATATGGTCCTTGACTAGTCTCCTAAGCACTTCATGATGACAGAGGTGAGTGCAATGGGGCGATAATAATTTATTTCAACTACCTTTGCTTTCTTAGGTACAGGGACAGGGACAATGGTGGCCATCTTGAAGCATGTGGGGACAACAGACTGGGATAGGGAGAGATTGAATATATCTGTGAACACACCAGCCAGCTGGGTCTGCGCATGATCTGAGGACGCGGCTAGAGATACCATCTGGGCCGGCAGCCTTGCGAAGGTTAACATGCTTAAATGTCTTACTCACATCGGCCACGGAGAAGGAGAGCCCACAGTCCTTGATAGGGGGCCATGTCGGTGGCACTGTATTATCCTCAGCCTGTCCTGAAGCAAGACGTTGGTGTCCGCGACGTGGCTGGTTTTCCTTTTATAATCTGTTCTTGTCTGTAGACCCCGCCACAAACGTTTGGTATCTGAGCCATTGAACTGGGACTCAACTTTGTCCCGATACCGACATTTAGCCTGGTTGATTGCTTTGCTGAGGGAATACCTCCACTGTATTCTTTCATATTCCCAGTCTTCTTGCCCTGGTTAAATGCGGTGGTTCGCGCTTTCAGTTTTGTGCGAACGTTCACATCTATCCACGGTTTCTGGTTAGGGTAGGTTTAGCAATGGTCGAGGGTTTTAGCAGCGCGAGTACAGCATTCAATATGTTGATAGAATTTCAGGGCATTTCTTCATATTTGCTTTGTTAAAATCCCCAGCTACAGTAAATGCAGCCTCAGTATATGTGGTTTCCAGTTTGCATAAAGTCCAGTGAAGTTCTTTGAGCGCCGTCATGATATCCGCTTGGGGGGAATATAGACCGCTGTGGCTATTATTGACGAAAATTATTCCGGGAGATAGTATGGTCAGCATTTGATTGTGTTATTCTAGGTCAGGTGAACAAAAGGACTAGAGTTCCTGTATGTTATCACAGTTGCACCATAAATCGTTAATCATAAAACATATACCTCCACCTTTCTGGTTCCGGAGAGATATTTGTTCCTGTTGGCGCGATGTACTGAGAACACAACTGGCTTTACAGAGTCAGACAGTATATCTTGAGAGAGCCATGTTTCCGTGAAGCAGAGTATGTTACAATTCCTGGTGTCTCTCTGAAAAGCAACTCTCGCCTTGAGCTCATCAATTTTATTATCCAGAGATTGGACATTAGCGAGTAAAATACTTGGGAGCGGTGGGAGGTGTGCACACTTCCTAAGTCAGACCAGAAGACCGCCTCGAGTACCTCTTCTTCGTAGGTGTTGTTTTGGGTCAGCCTCTGGAATAAGTTAAATTGCTCTGGGGAGCGCCAAGAGGCTTCGTAACAGCTTCTACCTCTAACCCATAAGACTCCTGAACACCAAATCTAATGGCTACCCAGACTATTTGCATTGCCCCCCCCCCCCTTTCCTCTCCCCCTCTTTTACGCCGCTGTTACTCTCTGTTATCATCTATGCATAGTCACTTTCATAACTCTACCTTCATGTATACATTACCTTAACTAACCGGTGCCCCCGCACATTGACTCTGTACCGGTACCCCCCCCCCCCCTGTATATAGTCTCGCTGTTGTGATTTTACTGCTGCTCTTTAATTACTTGTTATTATTATTTCTTATTCTTATCTGTATTTTTTTAAACTGCTATGTCAGTTTGGGGCTTGTAAGTAAGCATTTCACTGTAAGGTCTACACCTGTTGTATTCGGTGCATGTGACTAATACGATTTGATTTGAGTGGCTGCATCAACGACCCTCCGACCCAACACAAACCCGTCTTAAGTCAGGAGTTGCACATGTATGTCAGGGCAGCAGCAACACAGCTAGTCTACACTCTAGCTAACCATCATATACTAAAATATCCACTAAAGACACTAGCCAGCCAGCCACATATCATGAGTTAGAAGATTAGAAGATAAATCACAGTCAGTAAAAGAAATTGCGCTCGCGACCTAGCAGATTTACATCAATCATCATCAATCAGCCGATAGCCCACCCTCTTTTCCCCCATGTCAATCATGTGTTTAGAAGGCACTGTAACTAGCGTGCTTACAATGTATGATGTGGGAGTGCGTTGTTGCTGAAATAATTAGGCTTATTTTTGCTACAGAGGCTTTTAGTATGTTATGAATTTCAAGATATGATTTATGAAAGTCCCCCCCAAAATGTAAGGGTGAGTAATATACATTTTCATTAAGGCTGAAAGACTGTCATGTTCCCGATGTCTGATGTCCTGTCTGTCAGGTGTTGGTTGAGAAGTGAGTATATTCTTATGCAGGGCACAGTCATGGACCATTGTCAAGATGGGAAATTCATCAGAAGTCACCTAACATCCTAATCTAATTCAATCAACACTACTATTGTATTTTGTAGTGTTATGTATATGATGTATTATTTGTTGTTTCCTGTTTGGAAACCCAGGAAGAGTAGGAGATCCTAACAAAATTCTACTAAATATTTCTGCTCTCTCTCCCCAGGAGGATGTGGTCCCTTGGGTTGGATATACTTATTTGAGAATTTGACATTGATGGAATTTTAATTGAGGATTGATGTGTTTCTTTAATGCGAAGCTAAGAAAATAATATGAAGAAATGAAACGTCTGTAATAACCTTATCACAAGCCCTAACCCTAACAGCAACCAGTAACCATAACCCTAAGTCCACATCAAGGTTCAAACTTTACCTCAACTATAACCATAACCTTAACCGTAGCCTTAAACTGAACCAATTTCGACCCCTATGCCAAAATACTATGTTTTAAATATGCTGGTTGAATAAACTTCCTAAACTATCATGTTTTTTTTTCAACCCAGCCACGCTGTTAGGTAATTTCCTGTCCCTAGCTACTGTATAGGTGCGGTCACTCACAGAAGCTCATCAATCATAGACTGTATACATGTCCATAGGTCCTGTCAAGCATTCATTTGTATTATTCCACCATTGGGGTGCCAGGACAGAGAAGAGCTTTGACTGGGCTCAGCGGGAGCTGACCCCCATAGGAGTGGGATGGCCAAGAGGTGGCAGAACGGAGTGCTCGGTTTGGGGTGTAGGGATTGAGCATAGCCTGAAGGTATGGAGGGGAAGTTCCCCTTGCTGCGCCGTAGACATTRGAAGCCAGTGGAATGTGCAGATCAGCGGGGTGACATGGGAGAACATGGGTTGAACACCAGGTGGGCTGCTGCGTTCTGGATAAGTTGCAGAGGTTTGATGACACAAGTGGGGAGCCCAACCAGAGAATTGCAGTAGTCAAGACGGGAGATGACAAGTCCCTGCATTAGGACCTGTACCACTTTCAGTGTGAGGGAATGTTTTACTCTACGGATGTTGTAGAGCAGGGGTATTCAACTCTTACCCTACGAGGTCCGGAGCTTGCTGGTTATCAGTTGCACCTGATACTTATTTGCACCCACCTGGTGTCCCAGGTCTAAATCAGTTTGTGATTAAAAAGAGCTGTGGAARTGGCTTCGAGGTCTAGAGTTGAATCTGAGGGTTGTAGAGCATGAGGGTCACGCCAAGGGTCACGCCAACGTTCTTTGTACTCTGGGAGAGGAACACTGTGGAGTTGTCAACCTTAATGGAGAGGTCTTGGAGCAGGTAGGATTCTGGAAGGAAGAGCAGCTCACCTTGTCAAGGTTGAGCTTGAGATGGTGGGCAGACGTCCAAGCTGAGACGTTTCCAGGCATGCAGAGGGGACGGAGAAAAGTAGCTGTGTCTCATTTGCATAGCAATGATAGGAGAGGCCATTTGAGGATATGATGGACCTGAGTGACTGTGTATAGAAAAAGAGAGGGTATGGAGAGGCTGAGTCGCCCATCCCTGAGAAGGTGGAGAGGAGGAGAAGAGCATCTGATGATTCACATTGTCGAACGCAGAGGATAGATCTAGGAGGATGATAACAGTGGAGAGAGTCAGCTTTGATAGAGCAAAGAGCATCGGCGACACAGAGGAGAGTGGTCTCAGTAGAGTGAGCCGTCTTGAAGCCTGACTGGTTAGGGTCAAGAAGATCATTCTGACAAAGATAACAAGAGACTTGGTCATAGACAGCTCACTCAAGTGTATAGGAAAGAATAGAAAGAAGTGATACCGGTCTGTAGTTTGACATCAGAGGGGTCAAGTGTTGGTCTCTTGAGGAGGGGAGTGACTCTGGCCATCTTGAAGTCAGAGGGGACTCAGCCAGTGGTCAGGGATGAGTTGCGGGAGATGGGGATTGGGAGAAGGTCTCCAGAGATTGTCTGGAGAAGTAAGGAGAGGATGGAGTCGAACGGGCAGGTTTGACAGGCAGCTGGACATCAKTAGTCGCAAGATTTCATCTAGAGAGAAAGAGGTCAGAGCGTAGGGTAATTCTGCGTGAGTGGGACTAGTGGACTCAAATGTAAATGTATACATTTTTATCCAACTCTTATCCAGAGCGACTTACAGTTAGTGCATTAATCTTAAAATAGATAGGTGGGCCAACCACATATCACAGTAATAGTAAGTAKATTTTTCCTCAATAAAGCAGCTTTCAGCAACAGAGCTAGTTAGGGGGAAAATAGTTACTTCACAAAAGGGTGAGTAGAGGGTGCGAGATTATTTAAGATACTCTTTGAAGAGGAAGGGTTTCAGATGTTTTCGGAAGATGGACTTTGCTGTCCTAGCTTCAGGGAGAAGCTGGTTCCACCATTGTGGTGCCAGGACAGAGAATAGGCTGAGTGAATGAGGAACGGATGTCATCAACCTTATTTTCAAAGTGGTTGACAAAGTCGTCCGAAGAGAGGGAGGAGGATCAAGGAGGGAGGAGAAAGTGGAATATAATTTCCCAGGGTTAGAGACAGAAGCTTGACATTTAGAGTGATAGAAAGCGGCTTTAGCAGCAGATACAGGGGAAGGTCCTCCGGAAGTTTTGTTTTCCTCCATTTTCACTCAGATACCGAAAGCCCTGTTCTGTGAGCTCGCAGTGAGTCACACAGCCATGGAGCTGGAAGACCGAAGGCAGGCGTCGGGAGGTTGAAGTTGCCTAGTATGATGTGTGGTGAGGCATTGTCAGGAAATGAGCTTATCAAGGTGTCAAGCTCATTGAGGCACCTGMTGGGCGATAGATTACATCATGAAATTCAAATGAGGAGATGGACAGGTGAGAGAGAGGGGGAAAAGATACACTCTCTAATAAAAATAAATGAGTAGCCCTGTGCCACCACCGCGGTGACCAGATTCTCTCAGACTATGAGAGAACACATGACCAGAGATCAGCTTGAGTATCAGTGTTCTCTGGGGTAATCCATGTCTCCGTCAGGCAAACATGATCGGTAGTTCCAAACGCTGCTGGAGAAATTCCACACAGGTTGTGTGCTCCGGGTACACTACATTAGAAGGGTTGCAGCAAAGGGYTGGMGAGCACACAAAGTTGACAAACCTACAAAAGAGCAAAATGTGAATCTGAAAATAACTAGGTGAGATACTCAAGTGAGAGAGTAGTGTGGAGCTTTCCMCTCTTTCTCAAATATCGCTGAACTGTCTTTGTTTCGGCAATGACACTGCCACTGTAAAAACAGGGGAGACTGAAGTCCTAACTCTTATTGCCTAGCAGAGGTGAAGGACACGCCTCCCATTAATAATTGCTGATTGCCTGGCAGAGGTTAAGAAAACACCTTCTACAACACGCCCACAAATTAGCAAGGTTACAACACAAATTGGCCTGAAACAAGGTCAATATATCAGCAGTCACAAGTTCTGAGCAATTAAACAGTTCAAACAATAATGATTACATATGCTACATGGGATGCATTTAGACAAGCAACCCAATTATTATATWTTTTCACTAATTGGTCTTTAGACCAATCAGATCAGCTCTGAAAAATATCTTACGTGAAAAGATCTGATGTGATTGGGAAAAATACCAATTAGTGGAAAAAAGATCACAATTGGGCTGCCTGTGTGAATGCAGCCTAGATAGAC
This sequence comes from Salvelinus sp. IW2-2015, assembly GCF_002910315.2. Taxonomy (NCBI): domain Eukaryota; kingdom Metazoa; phylum Chordata; class Actinopteri; order Salmoniformes; family Salmonidae; genus Salvelinus; species Salvelinus sp. IW2-2015. The sequence continues at coordinate 38,623,564 of NC_036855.1, read as the reverse complement.
AGCACTTAACTTAAATTTACTTAGCAAGACAATATCAACAACAATTGATTTAATGAAAAACTATAAGCCTTGTACAACTTGATATATTATTGGCTTAAGTTAGAGCATTTTCCAACTGTATTTAACAATCCCAACCCTAACCCTAACCTCAACCCTAATCCCAACCGTAGCTTCATGTTCACATCCCGGTTCAATCTTAAAGGAATACGTCGGGATTTTAGCAATGAGGCCTTTTATCTACTTCCCCAGAGTCTGTGTCCAGTATGAAGGAAATTAGAGGTAGTTTCGCGAGCCAATGGTAACTAGCGTTAGTGCTATGATTGGAAGTTTATGGGTACCTGCCAGCAAGCTAGACATAAACATGGTATCCACAAGTTCATCTGACTCTGGGGAAATATATAACATTGCCAAAATCTCAAAGTATCCGTAGAGTCGATTTCGGCAGCCCCGCTGAAATCTAGTTTMCATTAAAAAACAATCCCCATAAAAACCTGTCAGTTTAAGCTAGAGATATCTGTTTAGTTTTTCATTGGGTGCGTCTCAATCCACTGCATCCACCGATGTTGCACTTCCGCACTTCCGCACCTTCGGTGAAAGGTGACAGAGTTAGAGCGGTGTTTATCAAACCATGAGACATCCCAAAAATCGGTCTTCTCACAAAATCGTCTATAGCGTCTGAAAGGTTTGGCTATTATTAGTACAAACTATATTATTAATATAAACTAGTATGACCCCTCTATGGAAAGATGAGACTCTCATGAACAGGTACAGTACCAGTCAAACGRTTGGACACACCTACTCATTCAATACTTTTTCTGTATTTGTATTGTTGTCTACATTGTAGTGAAGATATCAAAACTATGAAATAACACATGCAATCATGTAGTAACCAAAAAAGTATTAAACGAAGTAGCCACCCGTTGCCTGCTTTGCACACTTGGCATTCTCTCAACCAGCTTCATGAGGAATGCTTTTCCAACAGTCTTGAAGGAGTTCCCACATATGCTGAGCACGTGTTAGCTGATTTTCCTTCACTCTGCAGTCCAACTCATCCCAAACTATCTCAGTTGGGTTGAGGTCAGGGGATTGTGGAGGCCAGGTCATCTGATGCAGCACTCCATCACTCGCTTTGTTGGTCAAATAGCTCTTACACAGCCTGGAGGTGTGTTTTGGGTCGTTGATAGTCCCACTAAGCACAAACCAGATGGGATYGCATATCGATGCAGAATGCTGTGGTGGACATGCTTGTTAAGTGTGCCTTGAATTCTAAATAAATCAATGACAGTGTCAGCAGCAAAGCACCCCCACACATCACACCTCCTCCTCCATGCTTCACTGTGGGAACCACACATGAGGAGATAATCGATTCACCTACTCTATGTCTCACAAAGACATAACGGTTGGAACCAAAAATCTKAAATTTGGACTCATCAGACAAAAGGACAGATTTCCACCGGTCTAATGTCCATTGCTCGGGTTTCTTGGCCCAAGCAAGTCTCTTATTCTGAATGGTGATCTTCAGTAGTGGTTTCTTTGCAGTCATTTGACCACAAAGGCCTGATTCACTCAGTCTCCTCTGAACAGTTGATGTTGAGATGTGTCTGCATTTATTTGGGCTGCAATCTGAGGCTGATAACTGTAATGAACTTATCCTCTGCAGCAGGGGTAACTTCTGGGTCTTCCTTTCCTGTCATCATGAGAGCCAGTTTCATCATAGCGCTTGATGGTTTTTGCGATTGCACTTGAACTTTCAAAGTTCTTGAAATTTTCTGTATTGACTGACCTTCATGTCTTAAAGTAATGATGGACTGCCATTTCTCTTTGCTTATTTGAGCTGTTCTTGCCATAATATGGACTTGGTCTTTTACCAAATAGGGCTATCTTCTGTATACCACCCCTACCTTGTCACAACACAATTGATTGGCTCAAACGCATTCAGAAGGAAAGAAATTACATATAATTTACTTTTATTTACTTGTTTATTGAAATGCATTCCATGTGACTACTGACTGCAGCAACAGTTCTAACAAAGTACATTGTAACATTACGTCCCAAGTCGTCCATTCAAGTATGCAAGATCACAATAGGGACTCTGACTCTATGTATAATTTGTGTGCATTGGTGCATGAGAAAAAATGAGAAAAAAATAAATCACATTTCAGAGCAAAAACAAAGCCATGAGTTTGAAGGAATTGTCCTTAGAGCTCCGGGACAGGATTGTGTCGAGGCACAGATCTGGGGAAGGGTAACGTAACATTTCTGCAACATTGAAGGTCCCAAAGAACACAGTGGTCTCCATCATTCTTAAATTGAAGAGGTTTGGAAACACCAAGACTCTTCCTAGAGCTGGCCGCCCGGCCAATCTGAGCAATTGGGGAGAAGGGCCTTGGTCAGGGAGGTGACCAAGAACCCGATGGTCACTCTGACAGAGTCCTAGAGTTCCTCTTAGGACACGGAAACACCTTCCAGAAGGACAACCATCTCTGCAGCACTCCACCAATCAGGCCTTTATGATAGAGTGGCCAGACGGAAGCCACTCTGTAAAAGGCACATGGCAGCCCGCTTGGAGTTTGCCAAAAGGTACCTAAAGACTCTCAGACCATGAGAAACAAGATTCTCTGGTCTGATGAAACCAAGATTGAACTCTTTGGCCTGAATGCCAAGCGTCACGTCTGGAGGAAACCTGGCACCATCCCTATGGTGAAGCATGGTGGTTTCTGCATCATGCTCTGGGGATGTTTTTCACTGGCAGGGACTTGGAGACTAGTCAGGATRGAGGCAAAGATGAACYGAGCAAAGTACAGAGAGATCCTTGATGAAAACCTGCTCCAGAGTGTTCAGGACCTCAGGACCTTCAAACAGGACAATGACCCTAAGCACAGAGCCAAGATAACGCAGGAGTGTTTTCGGGACAAGTCTCTGAATGTCCTTGAGTGGCCCAGCCAGAGCCCGGACTTGAACCCGATCTAACATCTCTGAAGGGACCTGAAAATAGCTGTGCTGCAATGCTCCCCATCCAACCTGACAGAGTTTGAGAGGATCTGCTGAGAAGAATGGGATAAACTCCCCAAATACAGGTGTGCCAAGCTTGTAGCGTTATACCAAAGAACATTCGATGCTGTAATCGCTGCCAAAGGGGCTTCAACAAAGTACTGAGTAAAGGGTCTGAATTACTTACGTGAATGTGATATTTCCGTTCTTTATTTTTAATAAATTATCAAACATTTCTGAAAACCTGGTTTTGCTTTGTCATTATGTGGTATTGTGTGCAGACTGAGAAGGGGGAAAKAACAATTTAATATCTATTTTTTAAAGTCTGTAACGTAACAAAATGTGGAAAAAGTCAAGGGGTACTTTCRGAATGCACTGTGTATGGCGACTGTTCAGTTCCAAAAATAATGGGTTAAATACATGGATTTTTGTTTTTGAAATGTTTCTTGATCTTTCTTATATCTCTTATATCTTGTTTTAACAATTCTAAATCAAATAGAAAAACTATCCTTCCAAATCAAATAGCAAAATTATCCTTCTTAAACAATTCCATAGCTTAGTAGAACCCCCTTCTCCCCCGGCTTAGACAGGGCTTAGACTGTAATGGGTTAACCCTAGCCATAACTCTATGAAATTGTAATCTCATGTACCAATCATTTCTGTTTTGTAAAAGTTTTTGTTTGTTTTTCATCTTTGGTGCCTTGGAGACCTGCAGTATGCAGAAGTGACGGGCATTTCACAAGATATCACATGCTGCATGTTTTCCTGAAATTATGATGATGGTGTGTGTATATGTTTTTTAAGCTTGACCCACGTGACASACAGCGCAGGGAGATCTGTGACCACATTGGTGTGGAAAGGAGGCTGTTTGTTAATGCAATATTGACTCAGAAATTGTGCGATGGGTTTGATTGCTTCTCTCAAATGTTTTTCTTTCCCTCGGGGGTTGATACCTCTCGTTGTTTGGAGTTGAAAATCCAACTGTGTATGTAAGGTAACAACACACGGGGGCTGTGTTTGGCTGTGTGTGTGGGTGTGTTTGAATGAGAAAGACACAGAAGATAGCCAAACAGTAAAAGCACAGCCCCCTTCATTATCAACGCGTTGTGCCAACATCATCAAAGAGCCATTCCAGAGTCTGAAGTCAGGAGTACATCGACAGTTAGGTGTTAGCCACACTATGGATCACAAGGGCCCAGTTTTTCAAAAYGTATCTARCTGGATTTCGTCTATTGGATAAGATTAAATTCATAGACATAGAATGAATTGAACAGATMAATCATTGACTTGAACGGGGGCTCCTGTTCTATTTATATGCATTTAATCCTATTGGATAGCCGATATCCGAATACATATCTTTTGAAAAACTGGGCCCAGGATATCCATTAGACTAGATGTGTTTTCCCATCAGTGTGACAGTAATGAATCCTCTGCTGTTTTAGGTCTCAAACCACTTGCTTATCAAACTTTAAATATTTAAAAGAGAGAGGGTGGAGCTCCTTGTTCATCGCGTTGTTTATCTAGCAGTGGATACGATCACATGCAACTTCAAATGCAGTTAGTGCAAGTTAACACGTAATCACATGGTTATTGTCGACAACATCGCAGATGTCGTCAGAGGATTGATTACCTAGCTAGCTAGCAAGACAGTAAAAAAGTCACAAATAGCACAAATAAAGCSAGAGGATTAATACACTTGTTGAACATAGTTATAGCAATCAGTCTTGCYTGTTTTAATTATCATCACTCACTTACTGTTAAGTTTGTCCCGACATCAGTGTTAGCTATGCTGCTACAGAGCTTTTTGATGTTGGGATGCACACTTTTCACTCGAACGTGAAGTTTGATGGTAAACAGAAAATGMCTCTATAGACACAAAACTTTATCGAGCAGCTGACCAATTAAGTGAGACTTTAGTTCTGGGTTAACTGAGATTGCAAAACTTCAAGATCCTTCTGCTCCCACCTTTACAAAAAAAACAACTGACCAATCAAAAGTTTCACACTCTCTTAGGGCATCTTCTGTTTGCATTAATTGCAGGGAGTTGTTTCAAAGCAAAAGCTCCATCCTGGCAAAAGTCCGATTTTGAAGGTAAATTATTTACTTTGTGCACCCAACAAATCGATAAGCATAGATGACTGCTCTTATCTGACATGAATGTATATCACACTTTGATAGTCCTAAGAACTCAGCTTAAACAGAACCGAAAGACATGCCTAAAAGAGAGAATATAGTAGACGGCATGTGTCAAAAAGTGATTGATGATCTATTTTTAGTGTCATATGTTTATGCTCTTTTATGGACATCKTGTCCGGATGTTCTCACACTATGAAGTGACTGCTTATGTAACATGATAGCGCAGCTGTTCCTTTGAAGTAAAGCATATGTTTGCAATAAAAATGTCCTGGTGATTGATGTGTCGTGACGTTGTTGAACTGTTGAATGTGTTTGAACATTTGAAACAGTTGGGAATGTATGTAGTGAATGGGGGAGGCCTGAGTTTGATAGTTTTAAAAAGTTGGGAATTTATGTCCTTGTTCTATGACAAGTCTAACACAAATAAAGCACAGCAAACTACAGAAAACATGTCTCCTAGACCAATTCTAGGTGTATTGTGATTTAGCTTCAAGTAATAAAATCGCTGCCTCTCTCTATGTCTCTCCCCCCTTGGGGTGTGTGTGAGGCCTGGATGAATGGGTGGTGTCAGGTTACAAGCTGTGGGGTTACAAGCAGAGAGAGAGAGAGAGAGAAAGAGAGAGAATCCTTCCCGAGGACTCCTTTTCTAAGAAAATAATAATAAATAAAAAAAATTAACTGTCTTTCTGACAATTAACAATAATTATACATTTTAAATATATATTTTGTAGTYATGTGTGATAATAATGTGTGATATATATAAAGGTTTATAGGGTTTTAAAATGTAATTTACCGTTAATGAAATCTCTGTCTCTCTCTGTCTCTCTTCCTCTGGAGCCTTGTCTCTCTGTCAAAGGTTGTGTGTTTGTGTGTATGTGGGTGTGTGTGAGACAGGGTGTCAGGTTACATTCGGAGAGAGAGAGCCAGGCCCCAAGGCGTTCTTTCTAAGACCATACATTTAGAAAACAGTCTTTCCTACAACAAAATAGTTATACATATAAACATTTAATGGGTATTAAAACGTAGTATTGTGTGATAATAATATGTAGGATTTATATAAAGGTTTTGTAAAAAAACTAGAGTTATAGTTTAATACTGCATAGTAAACTTTTTAATAATTGTAATATGTACAGTAGGCATTTTGGGAATTATCCTTTTTGAATAAAATATTATGTTTAAAATGAAAATGTAACATACCTTTAATGAATTAAATATCTCTCTTCCTCTCTCTGTATGTCTTCCCCGATCTGTTTCTCTGTTTCTCTACACAAGAGCCAGGGGTTCCTGGAAGAGTGTGGGTGTGTGTGTGTGTGTGTGTGTGGGTGTGTGTGTGTGGTGTGTGTGTGTGTGTGTGTGTGTGTGTGTGTTGTGTTTGTGTGTGTGTGTGGTGTGTGTGTGTGTGTGTGTGTGTGTGTGTGTGTGTGTGTGTGTGTGTGTGTGTGTGTGTGTGTGTGTGTGTGTGTGTGTGTGTGTGTGTGTGTGAGTGTGTGAGCGTGTGTTCTTTGAAAACACCTGTCTGAAAACAGTTGTGTCCTGGGGCGTCCGAGGTCTCATGACCTATGACTCTAATTGTTTTTTTAAACATGTCTAAACTTTAACTTTTTTTTAAAAGAGTTCTCATCAATATCCTATATATTAAATAGTGAACATGAATGGTTCGTTGGGGGGCCTCTTAACCCCAAGGAACCCAAACAACTGTCTGAAAAACAGTTGTTTGGGGGTCCGAGGATGTCAGAACCTCTCTCTCCCCTCGGGGTTGTGAATGCGTGTTTGAACTAACATTTTCTTTAAACATGTCTAACCTTTAACCTTCCAAAAGACTACTCAGCAAATCCATGTGAATGGTCAAGAKATTTTTACAAACCTTACACCGTATTTCACTATATGTACATAGTGGTACCCCATAACAACTGTTTGTTTGAGGTCTCCTGAGGTGTCCTGGGGTGTATGTCTCAGTCAATCACACCATACTCTTTTTGAAAGGGTATTTTTACTCTTTAAGATGGACCCTTTACTTATGACTTAAACAGATCCATTTTACKCCTTAATAACCTTTTAATGCACTGGGCTAAATCAGGGGCACACAGAGTGTTTCTTGGTAGTCTTAAACAAATCTACTGTGAAACAAAAGTCTACACCTCACCTCCCCTTATGGACTTAAAAAAGAAGACACCAGTAACATGTCAGATATAGTTTAAATGTYTTCATTTTTTAGTTTGCATCCCAATATGACACTTTAAATACATCACAGAAGACTGAAATGTATCAAGATGCCTATTGTGTTTATTGAGCTGTACACTAAGATGCTCAGTTGGTCAATATACCCCTCCAGTGATTCCCCAACATCTTGTCAACATGGCCCTCAAAAATGGAGCGGATATCTTATAATGGTCTATCTTTATAGACATTTATCCATAACAAGGCCTAGGCGGTACCTATAGTGTTCCAAAATCTCTCCAAAATGTCACATTTTTAAGCATCTTTARTTTCATGCARATAACCTGTCATAAAGCATTTTTATGACCAAATTCACATTCTTTAGTGTATGTAGACAATAATGTTTTTCATGTTTTCATGAGTGTTTGAGATTAGGTCCCTAAATGMTCGAAAACCTCTTCAAATAGAATGTTTGTAGGACAAAATATCTTACAGGTAGGCCCTCTTTCAATCTCTCATCATGTCAGAAGCTAACAGGCTCCCAGAGGCAGGACCATAAAAGCCCCCAGCTCACTCAACTGCGCCTCCCCTCTTCAACAGATAACCTGGGAATCCTTTCTTCCTCATGTAACTTTTTTTTTGAAGGTGAGTTGAATATTCGAGGTGATGTTTGTATATAGAAATATTTTATTTAAGAATGATATGTTTTAAAAATGAAGGCTATTTATCCATTGAGAAGTAGCCATTGTTTTTATTCATACTGTTTGTAGACAATAGCTTCTGGCCTCTTAGATTATATTTGACCCTCTTATTATATCAAAACCTCTTAGACTAGAAAGTATGATTAGAAAGTATGATTAGAAACTATGATTAGAAACTATGATTAGAAACTTTGGCCAGCTATGTTCAAACTATGATTAGAAATGATAATTAGAAACTATGATCAAACTATGATAATAAACTATGAACAACTATGAAGCCATGTCTGTGTGAGTGATGGTCTTATTTTATTGTGTAATATTACTCTCTCTCTCAATGCATAACATTTCACTCAATGTATAACAAAGTAACAAATATTTAACAACGTTTAAATGTTTTGTATTGCAAAAGTTATGAAAGACAATGACATCACATTTTTAGGGAATTTATAATATAATGAGTTACATAGTGTGCATCTATGATAACTTTATGTAATAGATCCTCTCTCTCTCTCTCTCTCTCTCTCTCTCTCTCAGGCCATGAAAAAGACATGACATTGACTCCTGAGTGTTGAACTTTTGCCCACTCTATAGCCACCCTGGTTATTATATGACCATGAGGGTCATCTACGAACATTGGAACATCTTGAATAACAATAAGGGACACTTGTACTCTTAAATGTCCACTCAGCACAGCCCTCGGAGCATGGTTCCTCTCTAATTTTAATCCTGGGTTTATGACTTCTAGGGAGTGTTTCCTAGATGCTGTGATTCGGTATATGCATTGATTGGTCTTAGGTTTTTAGACTGGGTATCTGTAAAACACTTTGTGACAACTGCTGATGCAAAAAGGGTTTTTAAGAAATACATTTGGTTGATGAACAAATTTGTATTATTATACAAATAATATAACAATATTATTATTATTATTATCATAATCATTATTATTATTATTATTATTATTATTATTATTATGTTACAGGTGAGACATACCCAGAAATGTCAACGTCATGTCAAGTGCTGAAATCTGTACAACAGATTCACGTATTCACGTACAGTAACTCCAACTTACAAGAATGTGTTTACAAGGCAGTGATGAAAACAGTTTATATGAGCGATAATTCAAACATACAACTATACATATATATTTGATACAATTACTCATTCAAATCTGTTGTTACAAAATCACTTCTCATTGTGTTCATTTCAAGGTTTCACAAACATAACTATCTAGTTAATGTTTCTCTGACTAACACACTGTTGAGTTTCCTATTTACTAAAGAACAATCATTAAGACAAAACACAAAAAGTTGTGATATAATCTGTATACATGTCATTCTATACTGAAAACAGGTACATTCTGAACGATTTTGATGTTGTTGATGTGATAACAATTTAGGATAACACTGTTTATTTTTATTTCACTTAAATGGTATTATTTATGTTGTCTCATACCATGCTAATACACTACCAAGCAATGCAAGCAGATGTGGAATTAACCCCAAAACATTCACACCAATAGGCTTGATCAGATCCTCTTTCCTATTCAGGCATCATATAATGCATAGTCACATGTAAATCCATAAACTCCACCAAAAGACCCACCCAAATAAAACGTATGTTAAAAGATGTGGTCAAAGTATAAAGCTTTGCTGTTTTTTTGTTGTTGTTGTTTTGTTTTAACAACCAGGTCTTCCTAACATTTGCCATAACTAGTAAGCCTTACATCCTGAATGTATATGCACTATAAAATATGCACCTGGGCACACATGGGAGGGGTGGGACCACATACCCTTCTAAGTAATTGAAGCGAGAACATAATTGCTATATTCTAATTAAAATCATTGACCTATAAGAGAACACATGAGCAAAGCAAAGCATGACTCATATATAATTAAAACAACATTATTCTTAATGAGAAATATAATCTAATAAACAAATGTTTGCGTAACGAAAGACATAAACTGTCTCCAACATTGTATTTAGCTCTGTATAAAACGTTCTTATTGTCAGTAAGGCCATTGAGAATAACAGTAGATAATAGTTGTTGTGGGTAGTTTAGGGATACATATAGTGAAGCATCATGAATGTTAAATATTTGTTCAAAGTGTGGATTTTGAAAGAGGGGATAGAACCCCAAAGCAATAGTGGTAAGAAAGATCATAAAGGTAATTTCAGATTCAGGTTTAGGGGGGTAATAACTTTATGGAAACCACTATTCACACTATGTGGATTATAAACATGTACAGACATAGAGAACCATCACATCAAGAAGGTGTAACAGTGATGAATGGCTATTCAATGCACAATGTAGTCTTCTGTAACAAGCAATACTCATTAAATATGTTTACATACATGCATGACTGAATGGTTTCACGAACTCCTTTAAAGGTTCTGTAAGTAAGTTGCAACAGGCCTCATTCAGCAGTCATGAATTTACCCTCCAGCTGTGTTCCGGTCGTATTGGACCGATTTACAAGTTTTCTCTCTGAAAAATGTAGTTCATTTAATCTGATTGTCATAAGGTACCATGACTTTGTCCACACAGGGCATCTGAACACACAAGATACATTTTGATGATTTTCATTCAATTTTGAGTGTTTTGTTTAACTTGTGTACACCTGTGGTGCTTCCGGTCAAAAATGACTGGTCATTAGAAATGAATGGGTGAGACTACAATTAGTGTATAAAATAGAGTTCAGGCACATGCCCCTTCATCAGATGGACACACTTCCTCTCCCAGACCCCCACACGCATGTGTGTTTGAGCACACACACACACACACACACACACACACACACACACACACACAACACACACACACACACACACACAACACACCACACACACCCACACACCACAACACACACCACACACACACACAACACACACGCAGCCCCCACGGACCTTTCCCCAAAATAATCTTTCCCCCACGGGAACCACATCTGTTGGCATTCTCACAAACAATCGCAACATTGTTTCAGAAGAACTTTTCTCGCAGCTCTGGTATATAAAGATTTTTTGAGGCCTTGCTCACAATTCATTCTGTGGCAGCACAATGACCAAACTGTATACTGTATGAGAGGCTCTTGATCATATCTTTGATCATAACACTGGTGAGGAGAAGAGAGGCCAGGAAACTGACAGTGAAGATGCATTAGAGGAGAAAGTAGTCTGTGATAAATAGCACAATATGTTTCATCTGAGTATTTGTTATTGTCAAAATAATTCATACATTATGCTTTTTTTTACTCAAAAACTAGTTGTATGAGCTCAGGTCAATGAGGCCTATAGGCCATTAATAGCAAATATAATTTCAAAATGTGTAATGTTCACAAGAACTCAAGTTGATAAAAAGATCCAACACAACATTAGGTGATAATATATGGATTATTATGGATTTATTATAAGCTATAATTGGGAGGTCATTTTGAAACGAACACAACAGGAGGGTTAACCTAGACACACCAAAACATTCATGTTTAGAGAAGCTTGGAGATTATTCCACAAGTAAGGGGCAAAGAGCTGATTTACCTAACTCTGTACAGACCAAAGGAATGTCCAGAGCTAGCTATCCCTGAGACTGTGTATGATACCTTCGACTCGTACGTCTAATGGTAGATGTTGTAGATGTTAGCTACAGAGGGAGTTTACAGTATGTCAAAGAGCTATATAAAGGCAAAGAGAGCAATGAATTGACCTACGTGACCTCAAAGAGGGTCAGTCTACTTCATGATAGAGAATGCAGGGATGTGTACTGAACCTGTACCCATAAAAAAACAAAGTGATCTATGGTCAAATGCATCTAAAGGCTTTAATGAAGTGGCATCTGCATTCATATAGARGGTTTCGCCATAGTCTAGGACCAGTAAGAACATCACTTGAATTATCTGCTTTGTACTATTAAGCATGAGGCCAGACCTGTTTCTGTATAAGAAGCCCCTTTTTATATTCATCTTCTTAGTTAACTAACTCAACAATATGTTTTTTTTTTAAAGACAGCTTAACTATACATATACAACATACTAGGTACATACACTTCAATCATTAGAATAATTTTTGTACACTCTAGAAAACAACTTATACTTAGTTTTACACGTATTCAATAATAATTTAAGGTCAATAAAGGTTTTCTGCAAAATAATGAAAGCATAATGTAGTTCAGATAGAGTATGATCAGCAGGGTGGTCGATAGAGTACACAAACGTATCGTCTGCATACAGGTGCAGGTAAAACTTCATAATTATTATATGTACATTTTCCTGACAAAACAATATTATTAATGTATACAATATAGTTGTTTGTTAGACATTCTAACATATAACACAATATCTAGGCGCTAAAAAATGTACATGCAACATTTGAACATAAATTTCATCAATTGCCAAGAAACTTAAGATCTCGTACAACACTGTGTACTACTCCCTTCACAGAACAGTGCAAACTGGCTCTAACCAGAATAGAAAGAGGAGTGGGAGGCCCCGGTGCACAACTGAGCAAAAGAGACAATTACATTAGAGTGTCTAGTTTTTGATAAACAGACGCCTCACAAGTCCTCAACTGGCAGCTTCATTAAATAGTACTCGCAAACACCAGTCTCAAGGCAACAGTGAAGAGGCGACTCCGGATGCTGGCCTTCTAGGCAGAGCCTCTGTCCAGGTCTGTGTTATTTTGCCCATCTTACTCTTTTCTTTTCATTGGCCAGTCTCAGATATGGCTTTTATATTGCAACTCTGCCTAGAAGCCGAGCATCCCGGAGTCGCCTCTTCATTGTTGGGTTAAGGCCACCCAACGAACCATTCATGTTCACTATTAATATATTGGGTATTGATGATTAAAGGTTAGACAGGTTTAAAAAAACATTGGTTCAAAGACACATACAGACACGTTCAGAGTCATATCATAGAATCCTCGTACACCCCAGGACACAACCGTTTCAGACAGTGTTTTTAAAGACACATACTCACACAAACACACACACACAAACACATACATCTTACAGGAACCCCTGGCTCTTGTGTAAGAAAAAGAAACAGATCGGGAAGACATACAGAGAGAGGAGAGAGAATATTTAATTCATTAACTTTTATGCTCAGGGGCTATTGCAAAAACTGGAAAATATGTGCAAATTTTCAAACGCGCCTCTTAATCAATTTTGCTCTTACAATATGCATATTGTTATTACTATTGGATAGAAAACAGTCTCTATTTCTAAAACCGTTTTAATATTTCTCTAATTGGAACAGAACTATTTTTACAGTCATTTCCTATCGAAGTGAGATTTCCAAAATCGATGTCGCTCTTCGACCCTTGTCTATAAAAGGGCATGCCACTTAGGACTGTACAAACAACGTCATACCCTTCCTCTGGGTGTCATGCGAAGTGAGAGTTAAATCCAGTTGATTATCTCGTCCTGTATTGAACACAGCCTCTTTGATGAGTGTTGCGCAGTTTATTTTTCTTCTGGGCGCGAAGTTAGCACCTGGACTCGGCTCCTGGAAAACACTCTGTAAATGAAATGATCTCTGGCTTAGATTTATTTGATACATGTCACAATTTCATCCTAAAGTATGTGATTTCAATATACTTTAATTATATTATTGAAATGTTTTCTGACTTTAGACGTGATGCGACGCAATAATTTTTCAAGATGGAGAGGTTAGCGTCGCACTGCCAGGTGTGCTTGCTAATTCAAGAGGAAATTGTTCGTTCTGGACGAAAATAAAGACGTTTCTGAACCAAAGACCCCTGGAGAACATTCTGATGGAAGATCCACAAAAGATAAGGACCCAATTTGGATGCTTTTTCATATATCTGTCGAACTGTGCTAACGCTACCGTTTACTAGAATCAATGTTGCTGTGTGCTAGCTATTGTAGTAAGCTAATATAAACGAAATATTTGTTTTCGCTGTAAACACTTCAACCATACCGGAAATATGTCTGTATCACCAAATATGACTCTGTGCATACGTAGTCACCATATATTTGTGCTGAAATGTTTTATGGAGAGTAATTAGTATAGTTGACGGTTGTGGTGTCTATTGTTGCTCTGCTACTCCCGGTCGATTCTGAACTAGCTATGATTTAGCGAGTAAGTAAATGATATATAGCTTCAAATATGGCAATTTTTTTGAACGAAAACATAGATTCATTGGTTAACATTTATCAGGACTGTCATCTGATGTAGTTTTTCTAGTTAGTTAGGTTGTTCTAGGTTATTAGTTGCTTGTGCCATCGTACTGCATGGCCACTCTGTGTGAATAAATGTTGTCGCTCTTTTTTATTGGGTGTGACTAACATAGAAATATTTGGTGTTTCTCTGCTACTAAACAATTAAAAAATCACATTTGGCTGGATGACAAATGTTATCTTTCAAATGCTGTATGGACTGTTAATGTGTGAAGTAAATATAAAAAAAAAATAAGATTTGAATTCGCTCCCTGCATTTGAGCTGGATGTTGCTCATAGGTTTACCGGTCGCCGCACCATAAACAGGTTAAAGTCATTTTAATTTCTCAAAAAATGTTATTAATTCCCGGAAATCCTACTTTTACACTATAACATTATTAAAAATTTACTATTCATATTAAACTAGAACTCTAAATTGTATATTACTAAACTGTTATATAAATCCTACAATATTATCACACATACGCATTTTAATACCATTAAATGTTTAAGTATAAATATTTTGTTTAGGGAGATTATGTCTTGAAAGAACGCCTTGAGCCTGGCCTTCTCTCTCTTGAATAAACCTACACCCACTCCATGCTCAACATCACACCCACACCACCACACAAACACAACACCCACACACACCACACACACACACACACACACAACACACACACACACACACACACACACCACACACCAACACACACGACACACACAACACACACACCCACACACACACCAACCACACACCACCACCACACACACACATCACACAGCACACCACACACACACACAACCACCACCATCACCACTCTCCTCTCTCTCCTTTGAAGGAGAGATAAAGGTCCAGAGGAAGAGAGACAGAGAGAGCCTGAGATTTCATTAAAGGTAAAATACATTTTAAAATCCTTTATTTCTTCAAAAACGTTACTACCAACATTTAAACATATTACTATTATTAAAAGTGACTATGCAATATTAAACTATACCTCTAAAAAAAAATGTTTTTACAAAACCTTTATATATATCATACATATTATTATCACACATTACTACAAAATATATATTTAAAATGTATAATTATTTTTCATTGTCGGAAAGACAGTTAAACATTTTTTTAAACTATTATTATTTTCTTAGAAAAGAAGGCATCGGGAAGGTTTCTCGCTATCTCTCTCTCTGCTTGTAACCCAACAGCTTGTAACCTGACACCACCCATGCAACCAGGCCTCACACTCACCCCAAGGGGGAGAGAGACATAGAGAGAGGCAGCGATTTCATTCATTGAAGGTAAATCACAATACACCTAGAATTGGTCTAAGAGGCATGTTTTCTGTAGTTTTCTGTGGTTTATCTGCTTTAGACATTGTATTTGGTATTTTATTAGGATCCCCACTAGCTGTTGCAAAAGCAGCAGCTACTCTTCCTGGGGTCCACACAAAGCATGAAACAGAATACAGAATGTCATAATACAGAATAGACAAGAACAGCTCAAGGACAGATCTACATACATTTTTTTTAAATTCATATGTAGCCTACATATCAATGCATACACAAAAACTCTCTCGGTCAAATAGGGGAGAGGGGTTGTGCCGCGAGGTGTTGCTTTATCTGTTTTTTGAAACCAGGTTTGCTGTTTATTTGAGCAATGTGAGATGGAAGGAAGTTCCATGTAATAAGGGCTCTATATAATACTGTGCACTTTCTTGAATTTGTTCTGGATTTGTGGACTGTGAAAAGACCCTTTGTAGCATGTCTGGTGGGATAAGTGTGTGTCAGAGCTGTGGATTTTCAACACATTAATGTTTCTTATAAKAAGATGAAGTGATGCAGTCAGTCTCTCCTCAACTATTAGCCAAGAGAGACTGGCATGCATATTATTTATATCAGCCCTCTGATTACAATTAAGAGCAAAACGTGCCGCTCTGTTCTGGGCCAGCTGCAGCTTAACTAGGTCTTTCCTTGCAGCACTGGACCACACGACTGAACAATAATCAAGATTAGACAAAACTATAGCCTGCAGAACTTGCTTTTTGGAGTGTGGTGTCAAAAAGCAGAGCATCTCTTTATTACGGCTAGACCTCTCCCTATCTTTACAACCCTTGAATCTATATTTTGAACATGACAGTTTACAATCGACTTGTTCAACAGCCACACCATTCATTACCAGATTCAGCTGAGGTCTAGAACTTAAGGAATGATTTGTACCAAATACAATGCTCTTAGTTTTAGAGATGTTCAGGACCAGTTTACTACTGGCCACCCATTCCAAAACAGACTGCAACTCTTTGTTTAAGGGTTTCAGTGACTTCATTAGCTGTGGTTGATGATGCATATTTGTTTGAATCATCAGCATACATGGACATACATGCTTTGTTTAATGCCAGTGGCAGGTCATTGGTAAAAATAGAAAAGAGTAGAGGGCCAAGAAAGCTGCCCTGCGGTACACCACACTTTACATGTTTGACAATAGAGAAGCTTCCATTAAAGAAAACCCTCTGAGTTCTATTAGATAGATAGATCTTAAATCCACGATATGGCAGAGATTGAAAAGCCATATCACATAAGTTTTTTCAACAACAGGTTATAGTCAATAATATCAAAGGCTGCACTGAAATCTAACAGTACAGCTCCCACAATCTTCTTATTATCAATTTCTTTCAACCAACCATCAGTCATCTGTGTCAGTGCAGTGCATGTTGAGTGCCCTTCTCTATAAGCATGCTGAAAGTCTGTTGTTAATTTGTTTACAGAGAAATAGCATTGTGTTTGGTCAAACACAATTTTTCCAACAGTTTGCTAAGAGCTGGCAGCAAGCTTATAGGTCTGTTGTTAGAACCAATAAAGGCCGCTTTACCACTCTTGGCTGGCGGAATTACTTTGGCTTCCCTCCAGGCCTAAGGACAAAGACTTTCCTCTAGGCTCAGATTAAAAATATGAAAGATAGGAGTGGCAATAGAGTCAGCTACCATCCTCAGTAGCTTTCCATCTAAGTTGTCAATGCCAGGAGGTTTGTCATTATTGATCGATAACAATAATTTTTCCACCTCTCCCACACTAACTTTACAAAATTGCACTGCCTTTCTTTCATTATTTGTTTTTAAGGCATGAATACAGTTTCTCACTGTTCGTTGTGGGCATTTCCTGCCTAAGTTTTCCCACTCTGCCAATGAAATAATCATTAAAATAATTGGCAACATCAAATGGTTTTGTGATGAATAAGCCATCTGATTTGATGAAAGATGGAGTTGAATTTGTATTTCTGCCCATAAGTTCATTGAAAGTTTTTTTCCATTATTCTTTGTCATTGATTTTTGCTTCATAATAAAGTTTCTTCTTCTTTTTATTGAGTTTAGTCACATCATTTCTCAATTTGCAGTAAGCAAGCCASTCAGATGTGCAGCCAGACTTATTAGCCACTCCTTTTGCCCCATCTCTTTCAACCATATAGTTTTTCAATTACTCTTCAACCCATGGAGCCTTAACAGTCAGTTTCTTAAAAGGTGCATGTTTATCAATAATTGGAAGAAGTGCAGCATCTGGATGCTCCTCATTAATCACATCAGACCAACAAATATATTTAACATCATCCACATAGTTACAGCAAAATCTTTTGTATGATCTCTTATACACTATTTTAGGCCCAGCTGTTGGAACTTTGGCTTTCCTGGATATAGCCACTATATTGGGATCACTGCATCCAATGGGTTAACAGATATAGCTTTAGAGCAAAAGTCTACAGCATAAGCTAAAATGTGATCGATACATGGGACGATATTGTTTACTGCTATTGTTTGTAAAAACAACCTGTAGGTTGATAAGTAACCTGAACCAGATTTACGGCACAGATTACAGTCCTCTTGACGGGCAGCCTTGATTGAAAACCAATCATATTCAGATCGCCCAATAAAGTAAGAAACTCTCTGCTTAGATCACATTACACTATCCAAGCATTTACACATATTATTTAGGATACTGACTGGATCCAACCTTGTGCCTAATAGCAACACCCAAAAGAAAAGGCTTTCAAGATGTGCCAAGTGAACCTGCAACACAACACTTTGACATAAATCTTATCTAAGCATTGCAGATATGGCTCGGAATATATAACAGCAACACCTCCCCCCTAAGCATGTTATGTCTCGCTAACTGATGTATCATCAAATGAATTATCCAAGTGAGTCTCAAACAGTGGTTATAACTATATGTTGATCATAATCACCATCATCTAAGTGTCCTAATATATGAATGTTATCTGATGTTAGCAAGTTTGATTTCGTGAACCTATTTCTAAGGCTACACATATTAATATGGGCTATTTTCAGCCCTTTCCTGTGTAGCTTATCAGCGATAGACATAATACTGAAAAGAGCAGACGAAGAAAGAGAAAAATATATACATTCAGCAGTCAAATAATCAATTGTGTGTGTGTGTGTGTGTGTGTGTGTGTGTGTGTGTGTGTGTGTGTGTGTGTGTGTGTGTGTGTGTGGTGTGTGTGTGTGTGTGTGTGTGTGTGTGTGTGTGTGTGTGTGGTGTGTGTGTGTGTGTGTGTGTGGTGTGTGGGGTGTGTGTTGGTGTTGTGTGTGTGTTGTGTGCGTGCGTGTGCGTGCGTGCGCGATTAAGGCTACAAACCCATAGGCTCTCTCATCCCTTCCAGGCTTCTGGGAGGGAGGGTGGATAGTGAGCCTGTCATAGTGGATGTACGCAATGTCCTCACACGCTCTGGCAGTGGATCACTGTGGATCACAGTGGATCACCTCACACGCTCTGGATCAGTTCTTTCCTCTTCTAGCGCACAGCTTCAAGATAGTCCTCGGTGAGGAAGTTCTTGGCTCTTTCCAGAAGAGCTACCTTGTCCTTGAACCTCAGGAACTTGACCACTATCGGCCGGGGCCTATCACCTGGGCCGGTGMTGGGTTTTCCTGTCCTGTGGGCGCGCTCCACCTCAATCTTCCTGTGGTCCATCTTCAATTTCTCACAGATCATTTCCCTCACTTTGTCCACAGACTCCGTCCAGGCCTCATTGTATAGAGTCTGCAATTACGTCCACAACCATGTTGTTCCGTCTTGATTGTCCATTGAGATAGTCTGATTTATGTGTCATTGTTATCATGGATTTACACAGGGAACTGATGTCCTCTCTCAATGACTTACAGATTGTTGTCATCTTGCCGTTCTCCTGTTTCAACTCATCGAGCTGACGCTGGGAGAACTGCAAACTGTTCTTCAGGTCCTGGACCTCTCTAGTCAGGTCGTCCATTAGTAGAATCCACAAGCATTTGGACAAAACACACAAAACACATTCTTGTTGTTGTAACAACTGCTTGTAGGACTATTTTTGGTAGTTTTAAAGATCCTTCACGTGTGATAGAGAGACACCACTGTCCTCAACGGTACTCCCGCCGGCTTTGGTCTTTGTCATGGTATCTAGCAACCTAGGTTACGTTGTTTCTCCTTGCAGTTCCAGACAGGGCAAGTCACTGGGAAAATTGAAAACAACAAACAGCAGGGATCTAGACAGCCACAAACCCGGGACAATTCGCGGTACCAGCCACAATGGCTAACCATGTCGCGGGCTGATGCCAACAACTGATGCCAACTGCGTCGCGGGATCCAAACTAAGAAGCTAGGTAGCTAGCAATAACTTTCCAATACACTTTCAAACAACAAACTTTCCAAACAAACAAAACCAAGCTCTTCCTTGTTCCGCGTTCAACTTGTCATAGGACAAGTCTAACACTTACTTATACTCAGGCAGACATACCCAGCAAATACTTTTCCATTTCACAAGCTCCCTAAACAGCAGCTCCATAAGTTCACCACATAAATTCACAACTGTTTCAGATGTTCAAACTCAGGCCTCCCCCATTCACAACATAAATTCCCAAATGTGTCAAATGTTCAAACTCAGGCCTCCCCAATTCACTACATAAATTCTCATTTTTTTCACTGTCAAACTCAGGCCTCCCCCATTCACTACATAAATTCCCAACTGTTTCAAATGTTCAAACACATTCAACAGTTCAACAAGGCCACTACACATCAATCACCAGGACATTTTTATTGAAAACATATGCTTTACTTCAAAGGTGTCACACCCTGGCCTTGGAGATCCTTTTTATGCCTCTATTTTGGTTTGGTCAGGGCCTGAGTTGGGGTGGGCATTCTATGTTTTGTGTTCTATGTTTTATTTCTGTGTGTTTGGCCGGGTATGGTTCTCAATCAGAGGCAGCTGTCTATCGTTGTCTCTGAGAACCATACTTAGGTATCCTTTTCCCACCTGTGTTTTGTGGGTAGTTGTTTTCTGTTTTGTGTTTCTGCACCTGACAGGGCTGTTTCGTTTTCGTTCATTCTCTTTGTTATTTTGTTTAGTGTTCAGTTTTAATAAAAAATAACATGAACACTTACCTCGCTGCGCTTTGGTCCACACCTAATTCAACAGACGATCGTTACAAAAGGAACAGCTGCACTATCATGTTACATAAAGCAGTCACTTCATAGTATGAGAACATCTGGACAGGATGTCCATAAAAGGGCATAACCACATGACACTAAAAATAGATCATCAATCACTTTTTGACACATGTCGTSTACTATATTCTCTCTTGCCTATATTGTCATAATCTGCAAGAACTCGCTTACTCATTAGGGAAACACGAAAAGCTAACTTAAATCACTTAAATCACTCCCAAATACCAACAGCAAACACTTAAATACATGTCAGGTTCACAGTTAGCTCATAGCAACACATTAAGATCCACCTGTCTCACTGAGCCCAAGCAATGTAATGCGGTCCTTTTCATGCAGAACCCTGAGTGGCCATTTAACCCCTGACTGAGGGAAGTGGATTACCCTGGACCCTGGCATCCCCCATAATACAGACAATCACACTCAGATTGCAAGGTTCCGGCGCCAATCTTCACCTGATTCCCAATATGAGCCACTAAGGATGGTGTCAAAATCTCTCTATTTTCTCTGGGCTCAGCATTAGAAATTGCAATATGATGGAAACAATGTGGTGGATGAAGAAAAGTGGCATGTTTGGTATTGTCTATACTGAGATTAGGCCTGTGATATCTACGTGTTGTAAAAATAGTGGCCTATATGTTGTATGTTTGTCTATGATTACTGAGGATTTTTATCACTGTTAAAAATGATGAGGTATCTCTCTCTAGCACTCTGTACCTACATGAGTAGCCTATGCTCAACCATCACCAAAAAATTTAAATCCAAGGTGAACAGTCAGGTTTCCCACCTATATGTTGTGGTAGGAAAACATTATTTGTGCTCCCATCTACAGCTGTATTCCTTTCACTCACCAACAACAAGCCAACAGGCCCTACTCTACACATCATCATGTCTGTGGGAATGAGAGTAAGAGATTGCAGCTTATCCCAAAACACCATCCAAATACCCTGGATGAAGCTCCCCAAACACACGACCATGTCTCATTCTGGATCTGGAGAACCCCATTTCACTGTACCATGGTTGGTGATAGAAGAACAATTTGAGAGAGAGAGAGAGAGAGAGAGAGAGAGAGGGTATATTACATAAAGTTATCATAGATGCACACTATGTAACTCATTATATTAATAATTCCCTAAAAATGTGATGTCATTGTCTTTCATAACTTTTGCAGTGCAAAGAGAGAGAGAGAGGGTGCAAAGAGAGAGAGAGAGGGTGCAACGAGAAAAGGAAGAGAAGGAGAGAGAGAAGAGAGAGACACATCTCCGGGGGATGACAAACGTACCATAGAGTCATCACAGTCACATATAATAAGTCTCTAAGCATACACACACATTTTTGGCACCTGTCCAAGGAGTTCCCACACACACACACACACACACATTATCCTGACCAACCTGCCCTCCAAATACACCTCTGCTGTCTTCAATCAAGATCTCAGCGATCACTGCCTCATTGCCTGTATCCGCCACGGGTCCGCGGTCAAACGACCACCCCTCATCACTGTCAAACGCTCCCTAAAACACTTCTGAGCAGCCTTTCTAATCGACCTGGCCCGGGTACCCTGGAAGGATATTGACCTCATCCCGTCAGTTGAGGATGCCTGGTCATTCTTTAAAAGTTACTTCCTCACCATATTAGACAAGCATGCCCGTTCAAAAAATGCAGAACCAAGAACAGATATAGCCCTTGGTTCACTCCAGACCTGACTGCCCTCGACCAGCACAAAAACATCCTGTGGCGAACTGCAATAGCATCGAAGAGCCCCCGCGATATGCAACTGTTCAGGGAAGTCAGGAACCAATACACGCAGTCAGTCAGGAAAGCAAAGGCCAGCTTTTTCAAGAGCAGAAATTTGCATCCTGTAGCTCTAACTCCAAAAAGTTCTGGGATACTGTAAAGTCCATGGAAAACAAGAGCACCTCCTCCCAGCTGCCCCTGCACTGGAGGCTAGGTACACGGTCACCACTGATAAGTCCGTGATAACGAAAACTTCAACAAACATTTCTCAATGGCTGGCCATGCCTTCCTCCTGGCGACTCCAACCTTGGCCAACAGCCCCGCCCCCCGCTGCTACTCGCCAAGCCTCCCCAGCTTCTCCTTTACCCATATCCAGATAGCAGATGTTCTGAAAGAGCTGGAAAACCTGGACCCATACAAATCAGCTGGGCTTGACAATCTGGACCCCCTATTTCTGAAACTGTCCGCCGCCATTGTCGCACCCCCTATTACCAGCCTGTTCAACCTCTCCTTCGTATCATCTGAGATCCCCAAGGATTGAAAGCTGCCGCGGTAATCCCCCTCTTCAAAGGGGAGACACCCTGGACCCAAATGTTACAGACCTATATCCATCCTGCCCTGCCTATCTAAGGTCTTCGAAAGCCAAGTCAACAAACAGATCACTGACCATCTCGAATCCCACGTACCTTCTCCGCTGTGCAATCCGGTTTCCGAGCCGGTCACGGGTGCACCTCAGCCACGCTCAAGTACTAAACGATATCATAACCGCCATCGATAAAAGACATTACTGTGCAGCCGTCTTCATCGACCTGGCCAAGGCTTTCGACTGTCAATCACCATATTCTATCGGCAGACTCAGTAGCCTCGGTTTTTCTAATGACTGCCTTGCCTGGTTCACCAACTACTTTGCAGACAGAGTTCAGTGTGTCAAATCGGAGGGCATGTTGTCCGGTCCTCTGGCAGTCTCTATGGGGTACCACAGGGTTCCAATTCTCGGGCCGACTCTTTTCTCTGTATACATCAATGTGTTGCTCTTCTGCGGGCGATTCCCTGATCCACCTCTATGCAGACGACACCATTCTATATCTTCCGGCCCTCCTTGGACACTGTGCTATCTAACCTCCAAACGAGCTTCAATGCCATACAACACTCCTTCCGTGGCCTCAACTGCCCTTTAAACGCTAGTAAACCAAATGCATGCTTTTCAACCGTTCGCTGCCTGCACCCGCGCCCGACTAGCATCACCACCCTGGACGGTTCCGACCTGAATATGTGGACATCTAAAGTACCTAGGTGTCTGGCTAGACTGCAAACTCTCCTTCCAGACTCATATCAAAACATCTCAATCCAAAATCAAATCAAGAATCGGCTTTCTATTCCGCAACAAAGCTCCTGCACTCACGCCGCCAAACTTACCCTAGTAAAACTGACTATCCTACCGATCCTCGACTTCGGCGATGTCATCTACAAAATAGCTTCCAATACTCTACTCAGCAAACTGGATGCAGTTTATCACAGTGCCATTCGTTTTGTTACTAAAGCACCTTATACGACCCCCACTGCGACCTGTATGCCCTAGTCGGCTGGCCCTCGCTACATGTTCGTCGTCAGACCCACTGGCTCCAGGTCATCTACAAGGCTATGCTAGGTAAAGTGCCGCCTTATCTCAGTTACCTGGTCCACGATGGCTACACCCACCCGCAGCACGCGCTCCAGCAGGTGTATCTCACTGATCATCCCTAAAGCCAAAACCTCATTTGGACGCCTTTCCTTCAGTTCTCTGCTGCCTGCGACTGGAACGAATTGCAAAAATCTCTGAAGTTGGAGACTTTTATCTCCCTCAACAACTTAAAAATCTGCTATCCGAGCAGCTAACCGATCGCTGCAGCTGTAATATCCATCTGTAAACTACCCACCCAATTTACCTACCTCACCCCCATACTGCTTTTTTATTATTTACTTTCCTGCTCTTTTGCACACCAGTATCTCTTTCTGCACATGACACTGATTGATTTCTCGACTCCCAGTGTTAATCTGCTAAATTGTAATTATTCGATTTATTGCCTACCTCATGCCTTTTGCACACATTGTATATAGATTCTCTTTTTTTTCTACCATGTTATTGACTTGTTTATTGTTTACTCCATGTGTAACTCTGTGTTGTCTGTTCACACTGCTATGCTTTATCTTGGCCAGGTCGCAGTTGCAAATGAGAACTTGTTCTCAACTAGCCTACCTGGTTAAATAAAGGTGAAATAAAAATAAAATAAATAAAAACACACACACACACGCACACGCACACGCACACACAGAGACACACACACAGATCCAGAAGGCAGTCGTTTCTCATCGCCCCTCACACAGCTCTCACAGCACCACCACCACACGTCTCAGAGATCACATTCGTGATTACCTTGAAGCTGCACCCAATTATAATTAAGGAGAAGATGGGGCCTACCGCATCAGGAGAGAGAGAGGGGAAGTGTGTGAGAGAGAGAGAGATGACAGTACTCTGCAACACAGGGGGATGAAGACGAAAGATAGAAAAAAAATACAAAAGAATCCTGGGGTACAGACAGAGAGAGACACTCAGAACTCGCAGTCACATTTCAAAGTGAAATCACAAGGGAAACAATATGTTTGGTGAGATAGGGAGTATTATGTCCCCTGCCTCTCGCAGGCTATTATTCACCACATTCAGCTAAATGAAAGTCAATTTGATGAGAAGCCAGAGAAATCGCAGCAGTGAGGAGAGCTGCSTCAGATGTGCCCGAACCTCCAGAGGGATTTTCGCTCTCTTTTTTTCTTACCCCTATTTCTATTCCCTACTCCTCTTCAACGGCAAATGGAATTCAAAACYTATTAAATGTGATTCGGACGAGGCCGGGGAGGGCAGGGTCGTCGGGTAAATGGGGGATGAGGGAAACGCTAGTAACACAGGACTGCATTTCATCTTAACTGTTTTGCCTAGTTAAATAAAGGTAAAATAAAATAAATAAAACTAAATCAGCATGGATTGGATTGCACAGTAGGCTATATCAGTCAGAGAGATTATCTTGACTGGATGTTGGAACATTGCTGTGGGGACTTGCTTCCATTCAGCCGCAAGAACATTAGTGAAGTCGGGCAAGCTGTTATTATTATTTAGTGATACAATCATAGTGTTCGTTATAAGATGACCTTTAGTACCTCTGCTTGAGTACTCGGTTACTTGTAAGCTGGTTATTAAATGTTTTTAGTTGTGAAATTGAAATATTCTACTGAAAGAAACTTTTCGAAAATAATAAAATGTACTGTTACCAATCGTTCTTCCTCTTATCTCAACCAAATAACTTGGCATATAGGATTGGAATTGAAATAATATCCTTTGGAGATTTTGTGCTGTCAATTTTTGTGCTGTTATTGTTCTGTCTCCCTATCTATCCACGAAAGCTACAAGCTACGCTTGGATCATCAGAAAAGATCTCTCACCAGGATCTGAGCACCATGATCATTTACTATTGGGACTTTGCCCGCACTCTTCAAAGTTTACTATCCCTCTTATGGTCATTTAGTGCACTCATGTGGTTATAACTACCACTACCACTATCAATCATCATGTGATTATAACTACCACTACCACTATCAATCATCATGTGGTTATAACTACCACTACCACTATCAATCATCATGTGGTTATAACTACCACTACCACCTATCAATCATCATGTGGTATAACTACCACTACACATAATCATCATGTGGTTATAACTACCACTACCACTCATCAATCATCTGGTTATAACTCACGACATATCAATCATCATGTGGTTATAACTACCACTACCACATCAATCATCATGTGGTTATAACTACCACTACCACATATCAATCATCATGTGGTTTATAACTACCACTACCACTATCAATCATCATGTGGGTATAACTACCACTACCAATATCACTCATCATGTGGTTATAACTACCACTACCACTATCAATCATCATGTGGTATAACTACCACTACCCCTATCAATCATCATGTGGTTAAAACTACCACTACCACATCAATCATCATGGGTGTTAAACTACCACTACCACAATCATCATCATGGGTTATAACTACCACTACAATATCAATCATCATGTGGTTATAACTACCACTACCACTATCAATCATCATGTGGGTTATAACTACCACTACCAATAATCATATCATGTGGTTATAACTACCACTACCACTATCAATCATCATGTGGTATAACTACCACTACCACTATCAATCATCATGTGTTATAACTACCACTACCACTATCAATCATCATGTGGTTAAACACCACTACCACTATCAATCATCATGTGGTTATAACTACCCACTCCATATCAATCATCATGTGGTTATAACTACCACACACTATCAATTCATTCATGTGGTTATAACTACCACTACCACTATCAATCATCATGTGGTTATAACTACCACTACCACTATCAATCATCATGTGGTTATAACTACCACTACCACTATCAATCATCAAAGTAACCGAACTGAAAGGCCGTTTTGAAACGCACATGATTTATGTAAATAAACAGCGCAATTATAAAACAGTGCATCAACTCATAATTTCATAACAAAATTACAATTTTATAACAGATCACAATATCCAGCAATTGTCAAAGACTCCAGCCAACCTAGTCATAGACTGTTCTCTCTGCTACTGCAAGTCTAGGTCCAAAAGGCTCCTTAACAGCTTCTAACCCCCAAGCCATAAGACTGCTGAACAGTTAATCAAATGGCTACCTGGACTATTTCAGGCCTTTCTTGGAAAAGAGATGTTATCTCAATGAGAAAAACCTGTATAAATAAAGGTTACATCAAAATTATTATATCTTTTTTTGCATTGACCCCCTTTTTTTAAGCTGCTGCTACTCACTGCTTATTATCAATGCATAGTCACTTAGCCCCTACCATATGCATATTACCTCAATTACCCCGACTAAACTGTACCCCCGCACATTGACTCGGTACCGGTACCCCCTGTATATAGCCTCAATATTATTGTTATTACTTTTTTAAACTTTTGTTTATTTAGTAAATATTTTCTTAACTGTTATTTTTCTTAAAACTGCATTGTTGGTTAAGGGCTTGTAAGTAAGCATTTTCAGGGTAAGGTTGTATTTGGCGCATGTGACAAATGCAATTTGGTTTGATTTGATTACATTTTGGGCACAATTTAACACTTTAGTAGCTTCCTCCTTTGGAAAAGTATTTCAAAGTTGTATTTTAATCACGTCTCTTTCACATGTGGTTGGATCAGAATCACCATTATAATCACTGGCCAGTACGGAGAATTAAGTAAAACCACATGTCCAAATCTCTGTCTCCGTCAATGGCTAATTTAGGAAAAGGCCAACTTTATATAGCTCACGATAGATAACCTACACATATAGAGGGGCGCTGTTTCGCTCGCTCGGATGCTTTCTCCGGGGGAGATACTTTTTAAAATATGGTGTATGTATATCAAATTAGTGGATTCGGTTATTTCAGCCACACCCGTTGCTGACAGGTTTATAAAATCGAGCACACAGCCATGCAATCTCCATAGACAAACATTGGCAGTAGAATGGCCCTACTGAAAAGCTCAGTAACTTTCAACGTGGCACCATCATAGGATGCCACCTTTCCAACAAGTCACTTCATCAAATATCTGCCCTGCTAGAACTGCCAAGTCCAAATGTAAGTGCTGTTATTGAGAAGTGGAAACGTCTAGGAGCAACAATAATAGGCCACACAAGCTCACAGAACGGGATCGCCGAGTGCTGAAAAAAAATAGTCTGTCCTCGGTTGCAACACTCACAACTGAGTTCCATACTGCCTCTGGAAGCAACATCAGCACAAGAACTGTTCGTCGGGAGCTTAATGAAATGGGTTTCCATGGCCTACAAGCCTAAGATCACCATGTGCAATGCCAAGCGTTAGCTGGAGGGGTGTAAAGCTCGCCGCCATTTGACTCTGAAGCAGTGGAAACACATTCATCTGGCTGTCCGATGGACGAATCTGGGTTTGACAGATGCCAGAAGAACGCTACCTGCCCCCAAAGCATAGTGCCAACTGTAAAGTTTGGTGGATGAGGAATAATGGTCCGGGGTTGTTTATCATGGTTCAGGCTAGGCCCCTTAGTTCCAGTGAAGGGGAATCTTAATGGTACAGCATACAATGACCTTCTAGATGATTCTGTGCTTCCAACTTTGAGGCAACTGTTTGGGGAAGAAACGTTTCTGTTTCAGCATGACAATGCCCCCGTGTACAAAGTGAGGTCCATACAGAAATGGTTTGTCGAGATTGGTGTGGAAGAACTTGACTGGCCTGCACAGAGCCCTGACCTCGAACCCCATCACACACCTTTGGGATGATTTGGAACACTGACTGCGAGCCAGGCACAATTGCCCAACATCAGTGCCCGACTTCACTAATGTTCTTGCGGCTGAATGGAAGCAAGTCCCCGCAGCAATGTTCCAACATCTAGTGGAAAGCCTTCCCGGAAGAGTGGAGGCTGTTATAGCAGCAAAGGGGGTATGAGATGTTCGCGAGCAGGTGTCCAAATACTTTGGTCATGTAGTGTACATTCAGCCTCTTTCGAATTGAAGGACAATTATGAAATACAGAGAGACAAAATCTATATTATTTTAATGTTTTTTTTTTACTTCCTTAAAACATTCACTGAATGTTTCAATAAAATAACATCTAATTTTCAGGTTAACTCTTTTTATCTCCAATCACAGATAGGACACATGGAAATTAATGATTTTTTTATTGTGACATAGCATCAGTGAGATTTGAACCTATAATCTTCTGTTCTCTATTGATGGAATTTTTCCACTGCTCCAACAGGATGGTGCTAACATGTTTTTTTACACATACAAGGCTGTTCATTTTAGTCTATTCAAACAGGCCCAATTTCAAAGAAAACAAGCACTCATTAAGATCAGATATGCCCAATTAGTGGCCGCGGCCAACACACCTGAACACACTTTACAAGATAGAGGATAGTTTTGTTGATTATGAGAACGGAATGGATATGTTTTTAAATAAGATTCTTAGAATGTTCTTTGAATGCTATAAAAGTTTTCTTGTGTTTTTTTTAATGGAAAGTGTTCTTACGTTATCGGAACAATTTGAGAACATGACTTTAAATAGAACAACGAGAAAACCTGTAGGGGTCTCCCGAGTGGCGCAGCGGTCTAAGGCACTGCAGTGCTTGATGTGTCATGAGAAAGCGGTATAAGCACTGCAGTGCTTGACTATCAGGAGATAGTGGTATACATTTTTTTTTTAAACCTGTAGGAAAGATTTTGCTGAAATTCCCACAGAAGAACATTGTTTCTTAGCGTTCTTGGAACAATTTGAGAACACGACTTTAAATAGAACCATGAGGAAACCTGTGGGAAACGTATTGCTCAAGTACGGAAATTCCCACAAAAGAACGTTGTTTCTTAGCGTTCTAGATCCATGAGTAAACATTCCCAATGTCAAACCAGTTGGAGAATGTTCCTAGAACATTCCCAAAATAAAAATGAAATGTACCATGTTTGAACTGTCAGGAAACGTCCTGTTAAAGTAATAAAATACCAAGAAATATTTTTGGGGTGAAGTTCCTTAAATGTGCTGAGAATGTTCTAAAGCCAAGCAGCTATCTTGCACCATTCCCAGAAAGTTGTGGGAAGGTTGTATGCAAACTAACCATAGGACAACCACACATTCACCAAGCTCTAAGAAACATACTGTTCTCAGAATATTAAGTGCTAGTTGTGAATCCCCTGTAATTGATATAAGGATTAAGGCAGGTTATCTTCTAAATCAACATCACACATATTTGCTACACTAACTAATATCAATCGTTACCTGTTGAAACTCTGCTCTATGACTTTAAAGAGATGTAGATATATCATGTTTTGATGGAAGATAGACTGTGTGGTAAGCACATCATTAGGAATTAGAATATTAGATGGACATGAACCTTCTTATGATGGTATAAAGGTCCGCCGTTTAGGTCAGGGAGTTGGTCAACCATGGTTTGCAAGTGTTGTGATAAGATATTGTGTAAAAGAATGAATTTGAAGAATTTATCTGCACTGTATGTTTGTTAGCTAGTTTGCCTGCCAGTTTAAGAGGAATGATTCCATTAATTTTTCAAATGAACTGCCATTATTCCAATATTCCATTAAAACAATGCAGCAATAAACTGGCAGAAATCAGTTGGACTTGCAACAATTACTGATATTGTATCATATAATAGCACTCATAGCTTTCCAAGAAAACAACAATTGAGACATTTATGGTCTGCTTACATATATTTTAGAGGCTATTTAGACAGAAAATTGGTCAACAACCCATATCAACTGTATATATAATTATATGACAATATTTTAGGTTGACAATAATTCTACTACACAATTTCTGATACATCACCCGCCTTACTTTTATTTACCTGCATAAGTAAAATCTGGATTCTGTCAATTCTGCCATTCACGCCAATTAGACTGGTTTGGATTTCTCCCTGGCCAATCTGGCTGCCATTTTCACCCCATTCTAACGTTGAGGGTTTATTACATAGTAATTTAATAGGATCTCTATAAAATGGTAGTAAGCCACAAAAAGTCAGTAAGAGAAACATTTTACGTAACTTGTGAAAACTTTTATTGACAAATTCATGATTCAATTAATGTTTAAATTACAGTGAGACAGTGTGGTACAGAGTCTGTATTCCTCAGACTGAGGCCTGGATTATGTTGTGGCCTTGGGGCCTCACTCGTTATGTGTGACAGGCTGCAATGACAGAGTATGGCCACAAGGTGTCCCTGTGCTTACAGCTCATCTCTGGGGGCACGCAGGGGAAAGTACTGAAACTGCCCTGGCACCTCCTCTCTCTTCTGAGATCGATTGTAGAAACCCAGCAACTCCAGCAGACTGCTGATCTCATCCACCTGATACAACACACACACAAAATGTTTACATTCAGTACAGGGCGGGGAAACCATAATTCAAGATTGAACAGGTTCAGAAAATATACAGCATCACTGTCATGCCTCTTTCTCTTTAACTGTTTAAAATCACACCTATATGTTCCTATTTTTTATTGTGTAATGTCTTCTTGCAATAGTTATGTATTTCTCTCTAATCTTGTCATGCTTGAGTCAAGGTCAGAAAATATATGTTATTTACCCAACCATTTAGCTGATAATCTTTGTCTGACCTTTAGACGATATTGTAGCGATCTTAAAACAACACCCATCAAGAGGTTCTGACTTCGTAAGAGTTAAGGTGTTGGCTATACAGTAGCTGGACCTGGGTTTGAGGCCTTGTCAGGCCTACCCCCACATCCACTACATTGGTGTCAGAAGTGGGATGAGGCCTTTGGAGAGGCATTTACATGTAAGGTACTTGGTGTGGGGACAAGCTCTCCCTAAGGAATGAGCTAATGTAACGACCTTAACCCAACACCCAGCGACTTTGTTGAATGGTTTGGAGCTCTTGGCATAATGGTTAAAGTGTTGGCTTGACAGTCACTGGACCTAGGTTCAAATCCCAGTCAGAGTTACCCTCTGAATTTGCTACAATATGTAGCATCTTCAATGGGAATCATATCTTACCTGAACAACCTCATCCTTATCATTGTAGAATATCAGAAGTGGATTCTTTCCTCCCCTGTAATCATATTCCAGATTGTGACTTCAACGGAAATGATGCTCAAGGAACATATATGTAGGGCTGGTTTCCGGAGCCCAGATTATTCCTAGTCCTGGACCAAAAAAATCTATTTCAGTGAAGATTCTCCATTAAGCATGATTTTTTGTTGTTGTCCAGGACTAGGTTCACTCTCTGCCTGTAGGATACGGGAACACCAACAAATTCAAGAACAATCTACTTCTGGATATATTTCAAGTGAGATCAAACATCATTCAACATACTTGAATACTGACACATGATGGATTTGAACTTAGTTGGACCCACTTGTGGTTTGAGGCCAATTCACGATGGCATAAAACTGGGTTGTCGCTAACACACATGTTCTTGTTTATCTGGAAGGTCATGAGAAACTACAAAAGGCTTTGGGTGGGTCAAGTTTTGAAAAAAATGACATGAGGTACGATGTAACCATATGAGGTAATGCTAACATACTACAATGCACAATGTACATTGCAAACGATCTCCCAAAATATCATTAGAAAGCGACATAGCAACCATAATAAAATTATAATCTAGCCTCATAAATCTATTTAAGATCTACACAGAAACCAATAGAAGGATACTACAATGGCCATCGCTCCATGAGAAACGTATCGAGCTCAGGCATCTTCTTGATGGCTCATCCAACCACACTTGGGCCCAATGGGAAAAATGAACAGACAATGAGTATTTTTCATTCACAACCACCATGTCTAATCTGTTTCTCAGTTAGATCAAAGATAGTCAAGCCTTCGTGTACCAACAATAAATATGTGTCTTCCTCCTAAGTAGAAAGTTTAACAAAGGTATGTTCAGAGTACAGAAGTCAATTAATTTCACTAATTTAACCACCACATCATTCACATTTAACTTACCTTAAGTATGCCCTTGGCTATTACAGGTATCTCTTCAACGGCTATATCTGTGACATCTMTGACACTGAACCAGGTGGCAGGGCCAAGGGGGAAGAGGGTCCATTAGGAAAATGAGTCATCTTTTTAGTTTGGGTTTTCTTTTGGTTTATTCTCAATGACAGACATTATGGGAAATGGACACCAGATAGGCATAATACTTGTTCCACTTGAAATGGCTTGAACATAAATATAGATGTTAATGAACACTTTCTATCAGGATTGGTACCCCCGACTCCATAAAATATCCTCTGTCTCTGTAGCAACCCTCGAGGACACCTGCATCCTTATCACTTTTTCCCAGATCATGGTGCCAGTGAAAACATACCTCATGGCACACTGCAGTGCATTTTCTTGAACTTGTTAAGCCTGTATGTATGACGGTAAAATACCTGCTAAACTGTGTGCTGCAGAGAATAGTGAAACATAGTAAAACACTTTAGAATCTGACACCATAGAACGTTTCTCTATTTCCCCACAGATGGAGCTACAGTAGAACCACAGTATGTCAGGTTGAAATAAATGGTTACATTGAATAAGCATGCCTTTAACCCTAGAAGTCCCCTTGAAATGAATGCAGTCAAATCCCATGACACAACAATACAGTAGATGACAAAAAAATGTATTCTGTTGTTCCATTCCATAGTAGAACCTTTGCTTGTCCTTTGTCAATGAAACAGAGGCATGACATGTACACTAGAGGGCAACAACAACTGACTTTTATTTCCGGGCAGATTGGCGGGTAAAATGTAGCCTACTTCCAAATTCTAGCCACAGACAATTATGTTTCCAAGAAAAATAAACCCTTCTAGATTGGAATGCTAAAGCAAAACCATCCCTCTCTATATTTCCCAGTCTAGAGCTTAGAACTTGATGTTCAACCCTTAACATTCAGCAGTTCGGTGTCTGCAAGCCATGATGTGTCAAATGGTAGAGCAGTCCTCATTTGAACAGAGTTTAACAGAGTTTCCTCCCCTTGGCTGTGACTGTAAATCCACAGCCCAAATTAAAAAGAACAGTCCCCCTCCGACACGGAAAATAGTTATAGTTTTACTTTAATTTATCTTTATTTGTGTTATAAACCCAGCCATGTTTCTCACAATGCATGTTTACTGGCCTAGATTGAGCAGCAGAACAATCCAAATACAATTACATTTTAAACAGCAGGAGAAGGAAAGAGAGCGAAAGGAGAAGATGGGGGTTGGGTATTCTTGGCATGCCTCTGTGAGAGTACTGTATATGTGTGGATGCATACCATATGTTTTCTCCCTGTATGTGTGTGTAGGCCTCCTTCTATGTTGGAGAGTATGTCAGAACCAGAGGTTACAACCATCCATCTGCTGATAATTTGAGGGACTAATGATGGTGTAGAGCTGTAGTGAGATAGGTCACATGGTGAACTGATTCCTGTGAAAAGACAGGAAGATAAATGCAGTGAAAATAGGAAGGAACTCAGTCATACCCAACAAAAAAAGCCACATTCATGAACACAAAGGCACACTAACCTCCATGCACCTCATATCTTGTTCCCCGTTCCACAAACTTAAACTCCAATGTCAAGCCTACACAAATTCACACCCCATGCTGCTATATATTAAAAAAAAATCACTGTCTGTATTGTCAAATCATCTTAGTCTATTCTTACATCATCCATTGTACCTATCGTACATCAGACTAGGACAGCGTTTCCCAAACTCGGTCCTCAGGACCCCAAGGGGTGCACATTTTGGTTTTTGCCCTAACACTACACAGCTGATTCAAATGATCAAAGCTTGATGATTAGTTGATTATTTGAATCAGCTGTGTAGTGCTAGGGCACAAAACTAAACGTGCACCTCTTGGGGTCCTGAGGACCGAGTTTGAGAAACCCTGGAGTAGGAGTTTCTACAGACCATGTGACCAGGTGAGGAAAAACTCTGGGCCCTAGTGAAAACCAACTCCTTGTAGGATCTGTATGACATCTGGTCTACATACAGTATAGCAACAGGCCTATTTCCACACAGAATAATATATATTTTTTTCACCTTTATTTAACCAGGTAGGCCAGCTGAGAACAAGTTCTCATTTACAAATGCGACCTGGCCAAGATAAAGCAAAGCAGTGTGACACAAACAACAACACAGAGTTACACATGGAATCAACAAACGTACAGTCAATAACACAATAGAAAAGTCTATATACAGTGTGTGCAAATGAAGTAAGATTAGGGAGGTAAGGCAATAAATAGGCCGTAGTGGCGAAATAATTACAATTTAGTAAATACACACTGGAGTGATAGATCTGCAGAAGATGAATGTGCAAGTAGAGATACTGGGGTGCAAAAGAGCAAAAATGATATATAAATAAAATAAATAACAATATGGGGATGAGGTAGTTGGATGGGCTATTTACAGATGGGCAATGATCTATAAGCTGCTCTGATAGCTGATGCTTAAAGTTAGTGAGGGAGATATGAGTCTCCAGCTTTAGTGATTTTTGCAATTTGTTCCAGTCATTGTCAGCAGAGAACTGGAAGGAAAGGCAGCCAATAGAGTAATTTGTTTTGGGGGTGACCAGTGAAACATACCTGCTGGAGCGTGTGCTACGGGTGGGTGCTACTATGGTGACCAGTGAGCTGATATAAGGCAGGGCTTTACTTAGCAAAGACTTATAGATGGCCTGGAGCCAGTGGGTTTGACGACAAATATGAAGCTAGGGCCAGCCAACGAGAGCATTTAGGTCGCAGTGGTGGGTAGTATATGGGGCTTTGTGACAAAATGGATGGCACTGTGATAGACTGCATCCAATTTGCTGAGTAGAGTGTTGGAGGTTATTTTGTAAATGACATCGCCAAAGTCAAGGATCGGTAGGATAGTCAGTTTTACGAGGGTATGTTTGGCAGCATGAGTGAAGGATGCTTTGTTGCGAAATAGGAAGCTGATTCTAGATTTCATTTTGGATTTGGATGCTTAATATGTGTCTGGAAGGAGAGTTTACAGTCTAATCAGACACATAGGTATTTGTAGTTGTCCTCATATTCTCAGTCAGAACCGTCCAGAGTAGTGATGCTAGACGGGGGGCAGGTGCGGGCAGCGATCGGTTGAAGAGCATGCATTTAGTTTTACTTGCATTTAAGAGCAGTTGGAGGCCACAGAAGGAGAGTTGTATGGCATTGAAGCTCGTCTGGAGGTTAGTTAGCACAGTGTCAAAAGAGGGGCCAGAAGTATACAGAATGGTGTCGTCTGCAGAGAGGTGGATCAGAGAATCCACCAGCCCCAAGAGCGACATCATTGATGTCTACAGAGAAAATAGTCGGCCCGAGAATTGAACCCTGTGGCACCCTCATAGAGCCATAAAGACAGCCAGAGGTCCGGACAACAGGCCCTATGATTTGACACACTGAACTCTATCTGAGAAGTAGTTGGTGAACCAGACGAGGCAGTCATTTGAGAAACCAAGGGTGTTGAGTCTGCCGATAAGAATGCGGTGACTGACAGAGTCGAAAGCCTTGGCCAGGTCGATGAATATGGCTGCACAGTATTGTCTTTTGTTGATGGCGGTTATGATATCGTTCAGGACCTTGTGCGTTGCTGAGGTGCACCCATGACCAGCTCGGAAACCAGATTGCATAGCGGAGAAGGTACGGTGGGATTCGAAATGGTCGGTGATCAATCAATCAATCAATCAAGTTTATTTTATATAGCCCTTCGTACATCAGCTAATATCTCGAAGTGCTGTACAGAAACCCAGTCTAAAACCCCAAACAGCAAGCAATGCAGGTGTAGAAGCACGGTGGCTYGGAAAAACTCCCTAGAAAGGCCAAAACCTAGGAAGAAACCTAGAGAGGAACCAGGCTATGAGGGGTGGCCAGTCCTCTTCTGGCTGTGCCGGGTGGAGATTATAACAGAACATTGGCCAAGATGTTCAAAATGTTCATAAATGACGCATGATCAATTTTCATCATGTGTCAAGAGATATAGTACTAAAACATTTAAATGTTTCTCCAAGATGCAGCCCTGGCAGAAGCTGGTGCAGATGCCAGAACAGCTAAGCCGCTGAGAATACGCAGATTTAAAGAGGAGTTCGTAATTGCTTTCTGAATGATCATGATCTGTTCCTGCGAAATGATAGTGTGAGGGAATTTGGAGAGCTGTACTTGAGGGAGTAGGAGTGCGGTACTTCATGGAGAGGGGAGGTTGGATGTGGTGGTGTGTGGGTTGGTATGTTGGTCACATGGGTAAGGAGCGGGCTCGAGAGTGAGGGTGGCGCTTTTTAGCTATCGGCGAGTATATAGCAGGATCACCGATGAGGGGATTGGTGGGAAGAGGGACGGTGGTAGATTCATGGCTGGGGTGCACGTATTTGTTGGGGAGGGTGGCACGAGAGAGGTGCGTGGCGCTCGAGGCGAGGGTGGAGCGCGCATTGTTGAAGGGCGGGGGAATGTAGTACGGTGATGGGACTGGGATCGGCGTGGACGGCTGGGCGGGTACCGTGGAGTGTGGAATTGTCGGTGTAAGTAGTGAATGGTGGCGCTCCAGGGCCGATTGACGCGCTGGTAGTGTGTGCAGAGAGTATCGGTTGAGTCCGACTGATGGTCAAGTGGCGTGGAAGTGGCTGTGCGACGCCCGGTAGGCGGTCATGTCTTTGATTGTCGCGCTGGAACCTGGTGGCCCGGTGGTGGCGAAGTGAAAGCCATGCCTCGTCTTGGGAATGCTGCTTTTAGTATAGCTTTGCAACGTATCAAAAGAAAAATTGGGATTTCTTATTTTCCTCAATTAAGTTTGGAAAAAGTAGGATGATCGAGCAGACAGTGAGGGCTCTTCGATACTGCACGGTATGTCGTTCCAAGCTAGTCGGAAGACTTCGCAGTTGGTGTGGCCCATTTGCCGTCCAATTCTTCTGGAAACATTGCTTCAAAGCTCGGTATTTCTTGTCACGTTCCTGACCCTGTTTTATGTAGTTGTGTAATGTGTTTAGTTGGCGAGGGCGGAGTGTGGGGTGGGGCATTCTATGGTTTGTGTCTATTGTTTCAGTCACTTGTAATTAGCCCTAATGGCTTCTCAATCAGAGACAGGTGTTTGACGTTTCTCTGATTTGAGCCATATATAACGGTTGGCTGTTCACACTGTTGTTGTGTGATGTCAGTCCGGTCTGTGTCCTGTGCACCCACACGCGACTTGTTTCGGTTGTTCGGTTATGTTAGTCTGTTCTTGTGTGCATGCGGTCTCGGGTATAAATTATTAATTCGTTTGTTCAGGTCTGTACTTCGGTTTTGTTATTTGTAAGTGATCAAGTGTCTCGTGTGTGGTCTTAATTTGAATAAAATTCATGTATGGCACATACGTCGCTGGCGATTGGTCCCTCCGATTCCTTTGCCTCCCTCGTCGGAGGAAGGAGAAGATTCTAGAAAACCGTTTACATGCGTAAATACCAGGGAAGCTAGTTTCTTACTGAACAAATGTTTCGTTTTTAGGGGTTGCAGACTGCATCTAGGTTATCTGCGCAAGGTTTAATTGATTCCTCCAGTTAAGGTGGTTAACGAATTTTGTCCTGACGTCCTTGGGTGCAGAAGGAGTCTGGAAAGGGCCATCAAGAAATGTTTGTGTTGTCTGGAAATTAATAGCTATGAAGCTTTGAGTGCTCCTTGGTTGGGGTCTGAAGGCAGATATGGTGTGCGATTGCAAACTTAAAATAAAAGGGGGTCCGGTAGTCCGGAATTATGAGGAAAAACATTAAGATCGCGTACTAGACATTTATTACCCTAAGTCGAGCGGCAACCACTAGTCCAATACTGATGTCGGCCGGGAGTAGGCCGAGGAGACATGTTGGACAAAACCCACTGAGTCCGATTGATTGGCTCCGAAAGCCTTTGGGAGTGGTCGGTGATTTTTTCCAAATATGAGATATAAAATCACCAAAAAATTTGAAATATTATGCTATGACTAACGAAGGTCCGTAGGGAATTCAGGGGAACTCAGGTGTAAGCAAACGCTGTAATATGGCCCAGGAGGCTGTAAACAGTAGCTATAAAAAGTGATTGAGTAGGCTGCATAGATTCATGACTAAAGCTCAAAAGACGAAAACGTCTTTTTTTTTTTGTAAAATTGCAAATTTGCTACTCGTAGAATGTAAGCAACCCATCCGCCTTGTGGGGATGCACGGGGATAATGGCACTAGGTGAACCAGGAGGTGAGCTGCCATTTTACACAGTACACATTCATCAGGCTTAAGC
>NC_036855.1:38182853-38273086 GCF_002910315.2 Salvelinus sp. IW2-2015 | reverse complement strand
GTGGAAAAATCACCCTGATTAACTCATATCACAGTTTACCTATTTGCTTATGGTTTTGCCTACACCTAGTGACCTGCTTTTTAAATTATATGAACAAAAAAGATTCCATTTTATTTGGAACGGCAAGCCAGATAAAATTAAAGGGCCTATTTATATAACGAATATGAATTCGGAGGGCAGAAATTATTAAATATTAAAGCATTAGACCTCTCACTAAAGGCATCAGTCATACAAAAGTTATACTTAAATCCAAACTGGTTCTCTAGTAAATTGGTACGAATGTCTCATCCTATGTTCAGGAAGGGCATTTTCCCCTTTATTCATATTACACCTGCTCACTTTCGGTTGTTTGAAAAGGAAATAATCTCCAAAATATCTTAATTTTAAGCCTTAGAAAGTTGGTTGCAATTTCAGTTTAATCTACCTGAAAAGACAGAACAAATAATACAACAAATATTGTGGTTAAATTCAAATATACTAATTGATAAAAAAACTATTTTTGTTTTAAAAAAAATAAATTAAAAAGGTATTTTAGTGAATGATATCATAAATATGACTGGTGGAGTTATGTCACACATGCAGCTGTCTGCTCTACCCAAAATTACAACCAATTAATTGCAGCATTACCACAAAAATGGAAGAGGCAAGTAGAAGGGGAAAAAGTAAGGAACTTGTATGTCGGCCCTGTATTAAAGAGCATAAATGGTAAAGAAAAGTGTGATAAATAAAATAATATACCAATTTCATTTAAGGACCAAAAAACTGACAGCTGTGCCATTATGAATTGCAAAATAGTTGGGAAGAGATGTACCCATCTCCCATTTTCGATGTACCCATTCCATGGCACATGGTTTAAGAATTGATACGCAAAACAACGCCGGATTCAAAACTTTGAATATTTCTATTTAAATTACTATACAAAATTCTTGCAACTAATAGAATGGTATATATATGGGGGATACAATCTTCCCAGCTCTGCAGATTCTGCTGTGAGGAGGCAAACTCATTAGATCATTTATTTTGGTATTGTCCATATGTAGCTCGTTCTTGGTCACAGGTCCAGGAATGGCTGAAGAATTGCAACATTTGCCTAGAACTAACGCTACAGATAGCAATACTGGGMGATTTGAAAAGCCATAGTCAATCAATCAATAATATAATAATTATTTTTAAATTTACAATCCGTAGAAGCTATGAGAATAGAAAGGTTAAATTATTTTGTGAAGCATCACAGCACAGTTGAAAAATATATGGCAAATAGAAATCCGAAATGGATGATGTTGAGAGATAGATGGGAGGGGTTGAATGGAGCTGAATGGTGGGACTAATAACAAGATAAACAATGTAAAACATACCGGATCTGTAAAATGTATATAGGTTCGGAACTTTTGTGAAATAGCACAGTTACAAATAGAAATCAAACTGGATGGACATCAGAAATAGAGGAAGGACTAAAAATGTATGTATGTCTATATGTGTATGTATATGTGTGTATGGATATATATATGTGTATGTGCATACGTGTATGGATATATATATTTACCCCAAAAATATATGGGGAATTGGAAATGACGCAGACAAATACATTGATGGAAGCAACATTCTTTCCGCAATATTAAGCTGATACAACCCTTAAAAAAATAAAATAAAAGTGCAGTGTCTGTTTGCTCCTCTTTACACACCACGGACCAACAAATATTCTTTACATCAACAACATAGGAATCACTACAAAATGTATTGTATGACCTCTTATACACTATATTAGGCCCAGCCATTGGAACTTTGGTTTTCCTAGATATGGCTACTATATTGTGATCACTACATCCGATGGATCTGGATACTGCGTTCAAGCACCTTTCTGCAGCACTAGTAAAGATGTGATTAATACATGTTGATGATTTCATTCCTGTGCTGTTTGTAACTACCCTGCTATGTTGACTGAAAACCTGAACCAGGTGGCAGGCACTGGTTACAGTTTGAAGATTTTTCTTGAGTGGGCAGCTTGATGAAAGCCAGTCGATATTGAAATCACCCAGAAAATGTACCTCTCTGTTAATATCATATACATTATCAAGCATTCACATGCTATCCAGATACTGTCTGTTAGCACTGGTGGTCTATTGCAGCTTCCCACAATAATGGGCTTTAGGTGAGACAGATGAACTTGTAGCCATATTACTTCAACAGTATTTAACATGAGATCCTCTCTAATCTTTACAGGAATGTGTTAGGCATGTATATGGGAGGCGAAGTCAAGTGCAGGAGAGCGGATTATAGTAAACAGGCACACTTTAATACCGGTCAACAACGACAGCACAGAAAACATACTAGTGCCCCAAAAATACGGTACATAACAAAAGTACAGCGCCTGACAAAAATCCACGTAACAATAAACAATTACACACAAAGACATGGAGGGGAACAGAGGACTAAATACATGCAGATTGATTATGGAATGACATCCAGGTGTGTGTGAAACAAGACAAAACAAATGGATATATGAGAAATGGAGCAGCGATGGCTAGAAAGCCGGTGACGTAGATCGCAGAATGCCGCCCGAACAAGGAGAGTAGCCGACTTTGGCGGAAGTCGTGACAGAATGTGGTTCTGAATATAAACAGCAACACCTCCACCACTGGCATTTCTGTCTTTCCTGTAAATATTATAACCTTGTATTGCTACCACAGTATGATGTGGCACACAGATGCTTGCTTGTTTTCATTGCTTTACTGGGAAGCTTAACCGAAGTAGATATTCTCATGTTATTTATGTTAGTGCAGGGTGAGCTGCATACAGTGGACTTCCTACTAGGGCACACCACCTCAGTGCTAACAGCATAAATCTGGTTCATAGACACATGATTGCTGCATACAATAGCTATAGGATCAGCAGAGGCATTTAGGGCAGTTAGAGGGACATCATTTAGGTTACTTGCATTGTCTACAAATGCCACTGGTAAAATGTACATTTGCTAAAGCAGTATGAATACTCAGCGACACAATGGTAGGGATTAACTGAGCTGGACTTGGGTCATTGATAAGTCATTGTCTCAACGCAGCATTATAATGCTGTGAAAGGATCCAGAAACCCAAATGATTTGGGTAGATCCCATCCTCCTTATAAAATGTGTTTTGCTTCCAAAAGGTACCAAAATTGTCAACTTGAGCTACAATAATCACATAGCCAGTTGTGAAGATAAATAATCCTGCTAAAGTGTTCAATGCCACGATTCCGAGAGGGCACAGGGCCTGATATGATGGGTCTTTTATTAGTGTCTAGCAGAGAGTCAATCAGCTCTTTGAAATCCAGTTTCAACTGTTCAGAGCTGCCCTTCATAATGTCATTAAAACCCACGTGGACTACGATAGAATCGATGTTCATATCCAGACATAGTACATTTGGAAGCAGTTTAGTAATGTCATTTACTCGAGCTCTGGGATAGGACATTGTTTTTGCAATAGGAACAGTCACATTTCTTACCATGGAGCTGCCCAAAATCACGGCTGGCGAAAAGGACGAGGAAATCCTCTCCCACGCTTCACAGGATGGTGCAGGCCTCCGTCAGATGGAGAAGCCCCGCTCGATCCAAAGCAGGGATGGAATCGTAGGGGAAGGAGTAGGAGTAGGCACAGCGGCCGCAGACACAGGTACCCCCAGCGACAAAGGTGCAGGAAGATCAGGCTCTATGGTAGCGAAACTATTCGTTGTTTGTTTCGACTCTGAACCTCTCATTGGGAGTGTAAGCTGCTTTGCGACAGGCCGCTGTCTTCGGCTTGCATGGCTCGTGACATGCGACCATCGTTGATTACTGTGCTCCTTCGACTCCCCTATCAGATGGAGGACAAGAGGCAGGAGATGGCTCCCCTGGCGAATGAACTCCGGACAACACCGGCCAGTCGGATAACAACAACGAACAAGACAGAGATGTATCGAACATGCGCGAATGACATCCAGCCACCGGCGTAGAAAAGGTCAACATTGCACTCTGCGTTTTCACCATTTTCTTATGTAGGCTTCCTACCTGCGTGATCAAGGAAGCCACCTCAAGTCTATAATCTTCGGCAAGCAAACAATTGCCACATTGGAACTCTGAGTGATCCAGTTTGTCACAAAAACAAAGCATAGTAGATACAGCTCTTACAGCGCTGGAACCGTTCATTTACCTCTCCAGACAAAGAAGGCTCCATTGGAAATCTCATCGAGGACTAACTTTGTTAGCTTGATGGCTAACGT
Source organism: Salvelinus sp. IW2-2015 (assembly GCF_002910315.2). Classification (NCBI taxonomy): domain Eukaryota; kingdom Metazoa; phylum Chordata; class Actinopteri; order Salmoniformes; family Salmonidae; genus Salvelinus; species Salvelinus sp. IW2-2015. The sequence continues at coordinate 38,268,853 of NC_036855.1, read as the reverse complement.
TAGCAGCTTAGGCTAGATCTGGTATGACAGCCTTTATCTGCATATGGTATATATGTACGTTACGAAACAACGTTATTCCATTCATTGGACAGGGGATGTGTAGTATCCAACAGGGATAATACCATGAACCATTTATAGAGAGATGAGCCTGCTCATAGTTTCTCAATCAGTTAGGATTTCGGAATGTAGAGTGGCAATTTGTTCTCTATCCCAATTCCCTACATTAATAGACTATTTTAGAGCCATTCCTACTAGTTAAGAACACAGCAACCACTGAAAAGCTACAGTATGAGGCTGCAGAGCATTTGCGCTATATTAGGCTGCTATCCAAAAGGATTTGGCCACTGTAGAACTGGTACATCTAATGATCCATTTTAGAATGATTAAAAATAATAAATCATACACACATGCGCACACTCTTAAACGGACAGACACACGCACGCGCACATGTGGGAAAACACACACACACACCCTCTCCCATGACTGTGTACCTGCCAGAGGGCAGAGGGCTCAGTGCAACTGGAAAGCGCTCAATCTCACAGCTGTAAATCCTGATGAGGCAGGCCGGCAGCACACTGTCACACAGTCAGTAATCAGGCAGCACTCAAATCTGCTCGAAACCAGATGCCCGAGAGAACGTCTGAGGGCAGGACAGAAGCCATAACACCATGCATGCTTAATGTACCAACAACAACATTCATTCTCACCAACATAAATGTTTATGTATTTGTATTTTGACAGGGACAATGTACAAAAGTCAACAACTTGACAATGCTAAGGTGCAAATGTGACCAGCTAAGCTAGACAGGTAATTTTGTACCATAGTCCCTATAATGTAATCTCAAATTGAAACTAACAGAACTGTTTCCAATAAAGGAGAAAAACTGTTATGAAATGGGTAACACTTCATTTTAATGAGTCCTTATGACAGTGCATTTACATGTGTAATTACAATTAACTACAATACTTGTTACAGTGTAATAACTCACACTTACACCGTAACAACAACATGTGGAAATTACAGAGGTGTAAGAACAAATGCTTGTTACCATGCTTGTTACAAATGGGCAAGTTTCCACTAAATTCACACATTTATTGTTTTGTTTCTTCTTAGCTCCATCCGATTGAGTAACAACTGTCACAAGGATATAATCTCTCGTGGGCAGATGCGCTGGGTGTCCAAGATTAGAAATGTTGGAGGCTCACTAGGCTCTAATTACGTACTTGTGATTACGTACTTGTGAATGTGCACTCTTCAAAACTCCACGTTGTTTTCACACAATTTATAAAGTGTGAAAATGGCACCGTTTTACGAACTCCTAACAAACTGCTATTTTGTTAGTTTTTTCACATTGTTTGTAACTTATTTTTTTGCTTATTTTGTACATAATGTTGCTGCTACCGTTTCTTATGACCAAAAAGAACTTAAGGACATCAGAACAGCGATTAGTCACCTCGAACTGGACAAAGATTTTTTAATTAACGAGTCCACTACAAAGGATATACTGCTTTCTCGGGACCGGGCCCAAATCCTGGTCATTTGCGTGAAAAAAATATGGAGAAAAAGGGGGCAGAGGTTGMGCTGCCTTCTGAGAATTCGTAGGCGAGTGAGTAAACTTTCACTACCATCCGTTCTATTGGCCAAGGTGCAATCCCTGGGAAACAAAATGGATGACATACGATCAAGACTATCCTACCAACGGGACATTAAAAACGGTAATATCTTATGTTTCACCGAGTCGTGGCTTAACGATGACACGGATAATATAGAGCTTGCCGAATTTGTCATTCTTCGGCAGGACAGAGAAGCTACGTCTGGTAAGACGAGGGGCGGGGGTGTGTGTCTATTTGTCAATAACAGCTAGTGCACAATGTCTAATATTAAAGAAGTCTCGAGGTATTGCTAACTTGAGGTAGAGTACCTTATGATAAGCTGTAGACGACACTATCTACCAAGAGAGTTCTCATCTATATTATTTGCAGCTGTCTATTTACCACCACAAACCGATGCTGGCACAAAGACCGCACTCAACCAGCTGTATAAGGCCATAAGCAAACAAGAAAATGCTCATCCAGAAGCGGCACTCCTAGTGGCCGGGGACTTCAATGCAGGCAAACTTAAATCCATTTCTACCAGCATATCACGTGCAACAAGAGGAAAAAAAATTCTAGACCACTGTTAGTTCACACACAGAGACGCATACAAAGCTCTCCCTCGCCCTCCATTTGGCAAATCTGACCATAATTATATCCTCCTGATTCCTGCTTACAAGCAAAAACTAAAGCAGGAAGTACCAGTGACTTGATTAATACAGAAGTTGTCAGATGATGTGGATGCAACGCTATAGGACTCTTTTGCTAGCACAGATTGGAATATGTTCCGGGATTCATCCAATGGCATTGAGGAGTATACAACCTCAGTCATCGGCTTCATCAATAAGTGCATCGACGACGTCGTCCCCACAGTGACCGTACGTACATATCCCAACCAGAAGCCATGGATTACAAGCAACATCCACATTGAGCTAAAGGCTAGAGATGCCACTTTCAAAGAGCGAGACACTAATCCGTACACTTATAAGAAATCCCGCTACACCCTCAGATGAACCATCAAACAGGCAAAGCGACAATACAGGATTAAACCTTTCATGCGTGAGTTCTAAATATCTCTAACGGTCGCCCTAGCGTGAGTTTTTTATGCACGTGATGTTAGAACATTTTCTCCATTCCAGAATGTGATTGTTACGTAAATCAAATCAAATCAAATGTATTTATATAGCCCTTCTTACATCAGCTGATATCTCAAAGTGCTGTACAGAAACCCAGCCTAAAACTACAAACAGCAAGCAAGCACGGTGGCTAGMAAAAACTCCCTAGAAAGGCCAAAACCTAGGAAGAAACCTAGAGAGGAACCAGGCTATGAAGAGTGGCCAGTCCTCTTCTGGCTGTGCCTGGTGGAGATTATAACAGAACATGGCCAAGATGTTCAAATGCTCATAAATGACCAGCATGGTCAAATAATAATAATCACAGTAGTTGTCGAGGGTGCAACAGGTCAGCACCTCAGGAGTAAATGTCAGTTGGCTTTTCATAGTCGATCGTTAAAGGTATCTCTACCGCTCCTGCTGTCTCTAGAGAGTTGAAAACAGCAGGTCTGGGACAGGTAGCACGTCCGGTGAGCAGGTCAGTGTTCCATAGCCGCAGGCAAAACAGTTGAAACTGGAGCAGCAGCACGGCCAGATGGACTGGGGACAGCAAGGAGTCATCATGCCAGCTAGTCCTGAGGCATGGTCCTAGGGCTCAGGTCGTCCGAGGGAGAGAAAGAAAGAATTAGAGAGAGCATACTTAAATTCACACAAGACACTGGATAAGACAGGAGAAATACTCCAGGTATAACAGACTGACCCTAGCCCCCCGACACATAAACTACTGCAGCATAAATACTGGAGGCTGAGACAGGAGGGGTCAGGACACACTGTGGCCCCATCCGATGATACCCCCGGACAGGGCCAAACAGGCAGGATATAACCCCACCCACTTTGCCAAAGCACAGCCCCCACACCACTAGAGGGATATCTTCATCCACCAACTTACCATCCTGAGACAAGCCCGAGTATAGCCCACAAAGATCTCCGCCACGGCACAACCCAAGGGGGGGCGCCAACCCAGACAGGAAGACCACGTCAGTGACTCAACCCACTCAAGTGACGCACCCCTCCTAGGGACYGCATGGAAGAACACCAGTAAACCGTGGACACGAGGTAACATTTCATAAACTTTACGGTGTTATATTCAATCGTGCTTATGTAGCTAGCTACATTCTTCTATTAGCCCTGTAAAACAATGCTAATTGCGTCAGAGAAGTAATAGCTTGTGTTGTATTTTGAAGCTACGCTGGCCTTATGACTCCCAAGTGGCGCAGCAATCTACGGCACTGTATCTCAGTGCTAGAGGCATCACTACAGACACCCTGGTTCGAATCCAGGCTGTATCACAACCGGCTGTGATTTGGAGTCCCATAGGGCGGCGCACAATTGGCCTAGCGTCGTCCGAGTTTGGCCGCTGTAGGTCGTCGTTGTAAATAATAATTTGTTGTTAAATGACTAGTTAAACAAATAAAAAATATGACCATGGTTTGTTTTCATTTGGCCTGTTTAGCATAGCTCTGCTCTGCCCTGCCTTGCCCCCTTGTTTTATATTCATTCAGATATATATTCATATATCATTTAACCAGGTAGGCTAGTTGAGTTCTCATTTACAACTGCGACCTGGCCAAGATAAAGCAAAGCAGTCCCGAAACAAACAACAACATAGAGTTGCACATGGAATAAACAAACATACAGTCAATAACACAGTAGAAAAAGTCTATATACAGTGTGTGCAAATGAGGTAAGATAAGGGAGGTAAGGCAATAAATAGGCCATGGTGGCAAAATAATTACAATTTAGCAATTAAACACTGGAGTGATAGATGTGCAGAAGATAAATGTGCAAGTAGAGATACTGGGGTACAAAGGAGCAAAATAATTATAAATAAGAGTATGGGGATGAGGTAGTTGGATGGGCTATTTACAGACGGGCTATGTACAGGTGCAGTGATCAGTGAGCTGCTCTGACAGTGAGGGAGATATGAGTCTCCAGCTTCAGTGATTATTGCAGTTCGTTACAGTCAGTGAATCAGAGAACTCGAAGGAAAGGCGGCCAAAGGGGGAATTGGCTTTGGGGGTGACCAGTGAAATATACCTGCTGGAGTGCGTGCTACGGGTGGGCTATGGTGACCAGTAAGCTGAGATAAGGCAGYGCTTTGCCTAGCAAAGACTTATAGATGACCTGGAGCCAGTGGGTTTGGCGACGAATATGAAGCGAGGGCCAGCAAACYAGAGCATAAAGGTTGCAGTGGTGGGTAGTATATGGGGCTTTGGTGACAAAAACGGATGGCACTGTGATTGACTGCATCAATTTGCTGAGTAGAGTGTTGGAGGCTATTTTGTAAATTACATCGCCAAAGTCAAGGATCAGCAGGATAGTCAGTTTTACGAGGGTATGTTTGGCAGCATGAGTGAAGGATGCTTTTTTGCGAAATAGGAAACCGTTTCTAGATTTAATTTTGGATTGGAGATGCTTAATGTGAGTCTGGAAGGAGAGTTTACAGTCTAACCAGACACCTAGGTATTTGTAGCTGTCCACATATTCTAAGTCAGAACCGTCCAGAGTAGTGATGATGGACGGGCGGGCGGGCAGGTGTGGGCAGCGATCGGTTGAAGGGCATGCATTTAGATTTACTTGCAGTTGGAGGCCACGGAAGGAGAGTTGTATGGCATTGAAGCTTGTCTGGAGGTTAGTTAACCTCTCTTGGGCACGTGAGACGATAGCGTCCCACCTCTTCAACAGCCAGTGAAACTGCTGGGTGCCAAATTCAAATACAGAAATACTCATTATAAAAATTCAGAAAACAAAACATATGCATTTAGTTTTACTTGCATATAAGAGCAGTTGGAGGCCATGGAAGGAGAGTTGTATGGCATTGAAGCTCATCTGGAGGTTAGTTAACCAAGTCTACAAAGAAGGGCCAGAAGTTTACAGAATGGTGTTGTCTGCGTGGAGGTGGATCAGAGAATCACCAGCAGCAAGAGCGACATCATTGATGTATACAGAGAAAAGAGTCGGCCTGAGAATTGAACCCTGTGGCACCACCATAGAGACTGCCAGAGGTCCGGACAACAGGCCCTCCGATTTGACACACTGAACTCTGTCTGAGAAATAGTTAGTGAACCAGGCGAAGCGGTCATTTGAGAAACCAAACCTGTTTACCGGGGTATGGGTTGCCAGTTGGAAAGCATGGCCACCTGTAGAAAAATGCTTATTGAAATTCTCAATTATCGTGGATTTATCGGTGGTGACAGTGTTTCCTAGCCTCAGTGCAGTGGGCAGCTGGGAGGAGGTGCTCTTATTCTCCATGGACTTTACAGTGTCCCAGAACTTTAGAGTTAAATTTCACCTTTTATTAAACCAGGTAAGCTAGTTGAGAACACGTTCTCATTTACAACTGCGACCTGGCCAAGATAAAGCAAAGCAGTGCGACAGAAACCACCTAGAGTTACACATGGAATAAACAAGTGTACAGGCAATAACACAATAGAAAAAAAGAAAGTCTATATACAATGTGTGCAAAATGGCATGAGGAGGTAAGGCCATAGGCCATAGTAGCAAAGTAATTACAATTTAGCAGATTAACACTGGAGTGATAGATGAGCAGATGATGATGTGTAAGTAGTGAAAAGGCCTGCTCGCTGAAGTGTTTTAGGGAGTGTTTGACAGTGATGAGGGGTGGTTGTTTGACCCGAGATCCATTACGGACGCAGGCAATGAGGCAGTGATCGCTGAGATCCTGGTTGAAGACTGCAGAGGTGTATTTGGAAGGCCGGTTTAGTTAGGATGATATCTATGAGGGTGCCCGTGTTTACGGATTTGTGGTTGTACCTGGTAGGTTCATTGATAACTTGTGTGAGATTGAGGGCTTCTAGCTTAGATTGTAGGATGGCCGGGGTGCTAAGCATGTCCCAGTTTAGGTCACCTAACAGCATGAGCTCTGAAGATAGATGGGGGCAATCAATTCACATATGGTGTACAGGGCACAGCTGGGGTCAGAAGGTAGTCTATATTGGCAACAGTGAGAGACTTGTTTCTTGAAAGGTGGATTTTTAAAAGTAGAAGCTCAAATTGTTTGGGCACAGACCTGGATAGTAGGACAGATCTCTGCAGTAGATTGCAACTCCGCCCCTATCTTGTCGGAAAATGTTATAGTTAGGGATGGAAATTTCAGGATTTTTGATGGCCTTCCTAAGCCAGGATTCAGACACGGCTTGGACATCAGGGTTGGCGGAGTGTGCTAAAGTAGTGAATAAAACAAACTTAGGGAGGAGGCTTCTAATGTTAACATGCATGAAACCAAGGGCTTTTACGGTTACAGAAGTCAACAAATGAGAGCGCCTGGGGAGTGGAAATAGGCACTGCAAGGCCTGGATTAACCTCTACATCACCAGAGGAACAGAGGAGTAGGATAAGGGTATGGCTAAAGGCCATAAGAACTGGTCGTCTAGTGCATTCGGAACAGAGAGTAAAAGGAGCAGGTTTCTGGGCGCGGTAGAACAGATTCAAGGCATAATGTACAGACAAAGGTATGGTAGGATGTGAGTACAGTGGAGGTAAACCTATGCATTGATTAATGATGAGAGAGGTATTGTCTCTAGAGACACCATTTAAACCAGGTGAGGTCACCGCATGTGTGGGAGGTGGAACAAAAGGGTTCACTAAGGCATATTGAGCAGGGCTGGAGGCTCTACAGTGAAATAAGACAATTATCACTAACCAAAACAGCAATGGACAAGGCATATTGACATTAGGGAGAGGCATGCGTAGCCGAGTGATCATAGAGGTCCAGTGAGTAGCTAGGTGGGCTGGAGACACGGCGATTCAGACAGCTAGCGGGCCAGGGCTAGCAGGCTGTTGTAGCCCCCTCGTGCGGTTACGTCGGCAGACCAGTTGTGATGGATCAGCAGGGCTCCGTGTAGTAAAGGGTCCAGGCCTATTGGCAAAAAAGTAATAGTAGCCCAAGAAATTGGCTGATGGACCTCTTCAGCTAACAGTCCGATATGCTCTAGACAGTTAGTGAGCCGCGGCTAGCAGGCTAGCAGATGGTCATTCAGTGGACGTCATGACGGAGGAGCCTGTTGAAAAACCCCCTCGGGCGGATTACATTGATAGTCCAGTCGTGATGAATCGGCGGGGCTCAGTATCGGCAGTAAAAGTTATCAAGGGCAATTGGCAAAATAGGTATTGTAGCCCAAGGAGTTGCTGATGGACCTCTTCAGCTAACAGTCCGATATGCTCTAGACAGTTAGTGAGCCGCGGCTAGCAGGCTAGCAGATGGTCATTCAGTGGACGTCATGACGGAGGAGCCTGTTGAAAAACCCCCTCGGGCGGATTACATTGATAGTCCAGTCGTGATGAATCGGCGGGGCTCAGTATCGGCAGTAAAAGTTATCAAGGGCAATTGGCAAAATAGGTATTGTAGCCCAAGGAGTTGCTGATGGACCTCTTCAGCTAGCCGGGAGATGGGCTTAGCATAGGCTAGCTCCAGGCTAATTGGTGCTCGCTTCGGGACAGAGACGTTAGCCAGAAGTAGCCACTCGGATAACAGCTAGCTAGCTGCGATGATCCAGGTGAAAAGGTTCAGAGCTTGCGGTAGGAATCCAGAGATATGGAGAAGAAGAAGTCCAATATGCTCTGGGTTGAATCGCGCTGTGCAGACTGGCAGGAATTGTCCGGGCTAAAGGTTAGCTGATGACTGCTGACTACTAGCTAGTAGCTAGTTAGCTGGCTAGCTTCTGTTGGGGGTTCTGGTTCTAAAGTAAAGAAAATAGCAGATCCATACAACATTGGGTGAGGCGGGTTGCAGGAGAGTATGTTGAATTTGAGGTTAAGAAAATAAAAATATAAAAGCTTGTGGATGTCACGTTCTGACCTTAGTTCCTTTTTAAGTCTTTATTTTAGTTTGGTCAGGGTGGGCAATCTATGTTGTTTTTTCTATGTTTTGTTCTGTTGTTCTATTTCTATGTGTTTGGTCTAGTATGGTTCTCAGAGGCAGGTGTCAGRCGTTGTCTCTGATTGGGAGCCATATTTAGGTAGCCTGTTGTCTAATGTGTTTTGTGGGTGGTTGTTTCCTGTGTCTGTGTTTGCACCATACGGGACTGTTTCGATTTTCGTTTGTTCTTTCACTTTGTTATTTTGTAGTGTTCAATTTTACATATTAAAATGGACACTTACCACGCTGCAAATTGGTCCGATATCTCTTACTCCTCGTCAGAAGAAGAGGAAAGTCGTTACAGTGGAGCTCAAAAGTTACTGTTATAACTAAAATGTGTTATTTTGTCAATCCAATATACTATTTTTGTCGCAGTGTTTATTCTGGTACTTCTTTGTAATATTGTTTTATTGCTATATCCTTATTTTATATTCTACTTAAAACTTCTTGTGAATAGGGGGCACTGTTTTCACTTTGGGAAAAAATCGTGCCCAATTTAAACGGCCTCGTACTCAATTCTAGATCGTACAATATGCATATTATTATTACTATTGGAGAGAAAACACTCAAGTTTCTAAAACTGTTTGAATTATATCTGTGAGTAAAACAGAACTCATTTGGCAGCAAACTTCCAGACAGGAAGTGAAAAATCTGAAAACGATTCTCTGTTCCAGGGCCTGCCTATTGAATTGCCTTATATTTATGGATTTGCATGCACTGCATACGCCTTCCACTAGATGTCAACAGGCAGTGGAAGGTGGAATGGGGTGTCTAGCTTGATCTGAGGTCGAACAAGAGCTCTTGGAATGACGTGACCAGAATTTCCTTTCTCTACCTAGGCGCGGGAAGGACATCAACATTGGCTTCTGAAAAGCGTTGGTATACACGGTGGACACAACACAAAACAAGCTTCCTATATATGATTCTCAATCAGGGACAACGATTGACAGCTGCCTCTGATTGAGAACCATATTAGGCTGGACACAGAAACAGACAAACTAGACACACAACATAGAATTCCCACCCAGCTCACGTCCTGACCAACACTAAACAAGCAAAACACATAAGAACTCTGGTCAGGACGTTACAGTGGAAAATGTTGAGTCCTYTTTTCCGCCCTTTTTGCGGGCGCTGTCTCGCTATAACGTAAGCTGTTTGTTATGGTAAAGTTATTTTTAAAAATCTAACACGGCGGTTGCATTAAGAACTAGTGTATCTTTCATTTGCTGTCCAACATGTATTTTTTAGTAAAGTTTATGATGAGTTCTTTGGTCAGATTAGGTGAGTGTCCAAAATATCTCCGGACAATTTGGTGATTCGATGCTACATATTCACAATGTATAACCACGGTTTGCAGCTCAAAATATGCACATTTTCGAAGAAAACACAAGTGTATTGTATAACCTGATGTTATAAGACTGTCATCTGATGAAGTTGGTCAAGGTTAGTGATTAATTTTATATCTTTTGCTGGTTTTTGCGATCGCTACCTTTTGCTGCTGATAAATGCATTTGTGTGTTTGGCTATTGTGGTAAGCTAATATAATGCTATATTGTGTTTTCGCTGCAAAACACTTAAAAAATCTGAAATATTGMCTCTTTCATTTGCTGTACACCATGTATTTTTCATAAATGTTTTATGATGAGTATTTAGGTATTTCACGTTGCTCTCTGTAATTATTCTGGCTGCTTTGGTGATATTTTTGATGGTAGCTGCAATGTAAAACTATGATTTATACCTCAAATATACACATTTTCGAACAAAACATAAATTTATTGTATAACATGTTATAAGACTGTCATCTGATGAAGTTGTTTCTTGGTTAGTGACTAATTATATCTCTATTTGGTCGGTTTTGTGATAGCTACCCTTGCGGTAGAAAAATTGTGAAAATATGCGGTTGAGTCTTTTGCTATTGTGGTTAGCTAATAGAAATACATATTGTGTTTTCGCTGTAAAACATTTTAAAAATCGGAAATGATGGCTGGATTCACAAGATGTTTATCTTTCATTTGCTGTATTGGACTTGTGATTTCATGAAAATTATATTATATGATATCCCTGTCGCGTTAGGCTATGCTAGTCAGCTTTTTTGATGAGGAGCATCCCGGATCCGGGAGAGAAGCGGTAGAGGTGAATAATTCCTCTTTATTCTGTACTTTCAGAAACCACAAACAGTATTTGCCAATATCATAACTGGAGCTGGACATCTTTCGAGCTGAAGATTGAGGCCAGCTTTTGTATGCTAGCGTACACTCCTTAACACTCCTTAACACTCCTTAACAGTAATGAAAACACAGCAAGAAAACACATAGGCCAATATGTAATAGTCGTCTATTTTATTGCAGTATTGGTGGTGATTGGTTGAACAACAACAACTACTTGTTTTTCTCGAGGGATAAAAACTGAATATGCATAGCCCATATTTAAAATTCATGCAGTTACTGAACAACAACTGCATTTCCACCCCCCACCTCTAAAGGCATAGTATCATGGCAGGTCACCTGTCAAGTCACCTGTCAGGTCAGTCAGTCACTAATTGCTGCAGATGTGCTCAATTGTGCTTGAGCATATGAAAGCACGGTGAAATACATAGAGGTGTATCACAAGCTAAACACATGTATTTTGTCAACTTCCTCTGCTTACTTCTCCTGGTGCCAGACAGGCAGACTTTGCAATGCCTCTGTGTGTGACCACCTTGAGCAGCAGTTTGAGTGACTTTGCAGGGAAAATGCAGTGCAGTGAGGAGTAGGGGATTGTCCGCAGCAGGACAACTCCCAGTGGATGGGCGCCGAGGGGTGTGGTGCTCCTCCAGCAGCTCTCTCATGAGGGTAAATATCTTCTTAGACCACTTGGTCGTTTTCCGAGTGCATTCCTCAAAGCTGTTTATCATGTCCGCCTTATCCACTGCCCCCCTTTTGAGGTTATAGTCTAGCACACAGTCTGGTTTGATTTTTCTCTCTCCCGTCAGGTGGTCCACCTTGTGGCCGACATGGTTGCTGTCTGGATAGTGGAGAGGACATGGACGTCTCATTTGGCATGCCACTTTACTGCCAGCTGTTGACCGTTCTCCTTGAACTCCACCTCCCCTCTCTGCATCTTCCTGCATCCGAATGCCGGCATCCCCTTCCTGTTCGTCCTGACTGTGCCACTGGCCCCTGTGCTGTTGGAGATCAGATGCTGGAAGAGTGTGGGACTGCTGTACCAATTGTCCACATACAAGTGTATCCCTTGCTGAGATGAGGAGCCAGCATGGTCATCACCGCGGACCCGGACACCCCAAGCCCCTCATAATGTTGGATGTCAGTGGTGGACCCTGTGTAAACTGTCCTGGACAAATCCTGTCTTCACGTCGCACATGACAAAGAACTTGACCCCAATCCTGTGGCTTTTGGAGGGAATATATTGACGGAACGCCAGCCTACCTTTCCATAACATCACGGACTCTTCAATGCATAGGTCCTTGTATGGCACAAAGACCCGACCAAATGCTGATGTCAGGCTGGTAAGAACATTTCTTATTTTGCATAATGGGTCATTTAGGATGGCATTAGCATTGTTGACGAAATGTAGGCATCGCATCAGAACTAGGAAGCGGTCTTGGGAAAAGAGCGGGCAAAGAAGGGAGTTGCAAACATAGAATCTGTGCTCCTGTATTCTCTTAGGGAGTTCTTCTTTACTATCCCCATGAGAAGGACTGTCACCAGGAAGGAATACATTTCACAAATGTGGTTGTCACCCATTTAGCGAGTTTCCCCCCCACTCCTGGCCCTCTTTTCTCCTGTAGCTTCAAGGCATAGCAATTGGTCTCCTCTACTATGTCTCCCACCAGCTCCTTTGTTAGAAACAACTTGAAGCACTGCCTCAGTTGGAAATGGCAAGGGGCGTTGCACTCCAGACTGGGACTCATCAAAGCAATCAGCAGGGCCAGGAGGGGTGAAATGGCTGGCGGCCTTCCAGCTACCACAGAACTCCTGTACTTCATCCACTGTCTGTCTACCTCCATCACCACCAGCATCTTCAAAGGGACCTGGGACTTCGTCAGTGGACAAGGGGTCCTCAGATTCAGGGTTCTCAATGGCAACAAGGTTGGTGTTCAGCTCGTCACTGTCACTGTCAGAATCTGATTCCTGACTTTCATACTCAGACTCATTGTCAGAATTAACCAAAAATCTCCAGAATTTCTGCATTCGTGAGTTGTCTCCTTTTGAAAGACATTGCTATTGCTATGACGACACACCCCTTGAACATGCATACTATAAACAGACCAAACTTGTCTTGTCTTCTCTTATTATCTTTGGTTTCTGTGAGGGGAAAACCAGCACGGCAGCACGGAGAAACTACCCATTGTCAGATTACTTTCTATTTCTAGAGAGTGTTTTATCAATTATTTCGATCAATGGTGAGCTCACCCGGAATGTGATTAATTATAAATAGTAAATTATATTAGCTAATTCATATTGTTGATTTTTAGTCAATCAGTTACCGCTAGGACAAATGTAGTCTACATTTTTCCAGTTTGGATGACTGTGTTATGCTGTAGATACAGTTGAAGTCGGAAGTTTACATACACTTACGTTTGAGTCATTAAAAAGTGCGAGTCATTTTTCCAACAATTGTTTACAGACAGATTATTTCACTTATAAGTCACTGTATCACAATTCCAGTAGGTCAGAAGTTTACATACACTAAGTTGACTGTGCCTTTACACAGCTTGAAACATTCAAGGCCTATCTTCAAACTCAGTGCCTCTTTGCTTGACATCATGGTAAAATCAAAAGAAATCAGCCAAAACCTAAAAACAAATTGTAGACCTCCACAAGTCTGGTTCATCCAGTTCTGTCTCTGTCTCCTAGAGATGAGCGTACTTTGGTGCGAAAAGTGCAAATCAATCCCAGAACAACAGCAAAGGACCTTGTGAAGATGATGGAGGAAACAGGTACAAAAGTATCTATATCCACAGTAGAACAAGTCCTATATCGACATAACCTGAAAGGCCACTCAGCAAGGAAGAAGCCACTGCTCCAAAACCGCAATAAAAAAGCCAGACTACGGTTTGCAACTGCACATGGGGACAAAGATGGTACTTTTTGGAGAAATGTCCTCTGGTCTGATGAAACAAAAATAGAACTGTTTGGCCATAATGACCATTGTTATGTTTGGAGGAAAAAGGGGGAGGCTTGCAAGCCGAAGAACACCATCCCGACCGTGAAGCACGGGGGTGGCAGCATTAATGTTGTGGGTGTGCTTTGCTGCAGGAGGGTCTGGTGCAATTCACAAAATAGATGGCATTCTGAGGGAGGAAAATTATGTGGATATATTGAAGAAACATCTCAAGACATCAGTCAGGAAGTTAAAGCTTGGTTGAAAATGGGTCTTCCAAATGGACAATGACCCCAAGCATYCTTCCAAAGTTGTGGCAAAATGGCTTAAGGACAACAAAGTCAAGGTATTGGAGTGGCCATTACAAGCCCTGACCTCAATCCTATAGGAAATGTGTGGGCAGAACTGAAAAAGTGTGTGCGAGCAAGGAGGCCTACAAACCTGACTCAGGTACACCAGCTCTGTCAGGAGGAATGGGCCATAATTCACCCTATTTATTGTAGGAAGCTTGTGGGAAGGCTACCCGAAACGTTTGACCCAAGTTAAACAAAGGCATTGCTACCATAAGCTTCTACTTTAGTCAACTTTATTGGAACATGTAAAAAATCATTTAATTTCTTACAAAATAATAAGGATTTTTATTGTTGGATGAATAATTAGATCATTTAGAAAAACAAACATATAGGCCTACTCAGTAACATAAAATAATTTGGTGATTCGAAGCTACAGCCTATAGAATGGTGAGTAGCCTACTGTAGCTAGCAAGCCAATTCAGAGAGAACAGGATGGTCTTTTCCTTCCCTTTTTAACAATGGAAATTGACAACATCTGTGCCTTCATCTGTTTCTTTCTTCTAAGCATTTTCCCATCCTGGTGTCTGATACCTTGTGGTAGAGAAGAAGAATAATGTATAAAAATTTAGCAAAGAAACTCTACAATAAGCCTACTAGTTAGCTATCATCAGAGATGGTATAGAAACCTTCCTGCAATATCTGTACTATCATCACTATCGTGATTTCTAGCATTTAGGGTTTAGCTTCCTGTTATCCAGCTAGAAGTAATGCCTTAATAAATAAGTGCACAAATGCATCCTATCCAAAAGTGAGAATGTTCTTCAACCGTGAAACATTTGCAAGGTTTCATGATGAAATAAGGTTGTCTTATGACTATTTTAGTGCATTAATAAACCATTCAGCCCCCCCCCCCCCCCCCCTTGGTTACTGTTGCTTTCCAGGTCAAATGCACCATTTATGATTTAACGATTAAAACACATATATATATATGCAAACACCCCTTTTTTACCATAGCTCTCATAAGCTTCCATGCATTTCAATATACAGATGGACCTGGGCCTGGGCATCAGAATCCAAAGCCCTTTATAGGAGAGTTGCGTCAGTTGCTTTCGGAAACTTTTACATTTTAACAAGCATGGTAACAAGCATTTGTTGTTACACCTCTATAATTACAGACTGCAATTGCCACCCCTACATATGTAATTACACTGTAACAAGGCCCCCTTAAAATTAAGTGTTACCTCAAAATATCTGTGTTTAATCCTTCTCAATTAGGCTCCAGCATCCAGGGAAAATCAAACTGGAAAAGTGGACGGTTTGTAGTAATGTGCTACATTAATGTACTGTTTACTGTGGAGGCTTCGTCATGGGAATAGCATGCTCTACGCCTAAGCAGGAGGGATGACAGATGCAGGGCCAGGTTCTTGATGTACCTCTGGGGCGCGAGTGGGGTGATTCTTTACTCATCCCTGCCTCCAATTTTCACACTCAAATGGAGCCTAGCTTGTTCCYAAGCTAAGGAGTTCTGAAATAGAGTTCCTCCTGACAGCCAGGGTTGTATTTTGGTAATACACTCAAGATAGCATCACAACATTCACAAATCCATTATAACATACATTTATTTTCCATAGTTGTGCAGATTAAACACCCATAACAACAACAAGACCACCATCAAGATAAAGTTTTTCTAGAACCCACTAACTCACACAATAACAAAGTGTATTTAAATCATAGAGCAACAGTCTATAATTCTCAAATCAACAAAAACTGCATTCCCACCCTCCACCCTAAAGTCATAGTATCATGGCAGGTCACCTGTCAAGTCAGTCAGTCAGTAACTTCTGAAGATGTGCTCAATAGTGCTTGAGGGTATGGTACTTCCCCAAAGCATGGCGCAACACACAAGGGTGTCTCACAAGGTAAACACATACTTTGTCAACCTCCTTTGCTTCCTTATCCTGGTGTTGGACTGGCAGACTTTGTAGTGCCACCGTGTGCAGTGAGATCTAGGGAATTGTCTACAGCAGAACAGCCCCCAATGGATGGACTCCGACGTTTAAGCTGCACTGTCCGGGGAATGTCCCGCAAAATCACTGTGTTGTTCCTTTATTTGGGGATTTTAAATGTTGTCACCCTACACCCGTGATGTGATGAATTGTAAATAGTAACTGCTATTAGCTAATTCATATTATGGTTACTGCCAAGAGTAAGCTATATCAGATCGCTTGTGTTAGCTCACTCTTTCCTTTGTTAGAGCTAGTACTAACGTAGCCTAAATTTTCCGATTTGGAAGAGATTTGTGGTGTGCTTCTGCTACTCCTGTGAATGTCTGAACATCTGCATCCAAAAATAAGCTGCTCAAATTGAGGACATAATGTTGCAAAGACTGTGTTTGTGCAAAAACAGCTATAGGATAAAAGAAATTCTAATAAAACTCTACTCCATGTTTTCAGCAGACAGGTCATAAAACCAATTGTGTTGTGCATTTCAGACTGGTTTCTAACCTGCACAGGTCAACAAATAAAATGAGCTGAAATATATTACTTTAGATCCATTATGAAGA
Source organism: Salvelinus sp. IW2-2015 (assembly GCF_002910315.2). Classification (NCBI taxonomy): domain Eukaryota; kingdom Metazoa; phylum Chordata; class Actinopteri; order Salmoniformes; family Salmonidae; genus Salvelinus; species Salvelinus sp. IW2-2015. The sequence goes on along the minus strand of NC_036855.1, from coordinate 38,252,311 downwards.
AACATGGATTACCTTTAACAAAATGTATCCCAAACAGAGAATGAGGGAATTATGTAATCCTATTCAGAGATTACTAAAAAAATTGATGCTATCTTAATCAATTAACCATCTAGCAGGCGAGAATAATAACATCTGAATAAATACAATTTGGTAATTAGATGAGTTACATTGTTGAGAAAACTTCTCAGTATCATTAGTCACAACTGACTTGAAAATACAGCTGCCTCTATACCTCCCCAGAAAATAAACACACTATAGCAATGCATTGATTTCCATACAAGGTTTTTCTTATGCCATCCTGCCTGAGAGAGCCACTCCCGCTGCACATGTAGTGTGGTCTCTGCAGATAAGATGTCCAATAGCGAACACGAGTTTGTGATATTCATCTTCATCATTACAATGGAATCCTTTACTGTAAAAGCAGCTGAAGATTGCATCACTATTGTCACTTGAGTTCAAACCCATTTCATGAGCAGGAATGAGAGACTCAGCGCCATGGACTGTCCATGTCTCCAACAACATTATTGGCAAAACATTATCATTTCACTTGCTATCCAAATTGAAAATAAGGAACAAGGAAAAAGTTAAACTTCTGAACTTTATGTCTCTAGAACTATCAATGGCCTACTGACAGTATCTAGGTGATCACCAAGCCACAGTCCATCCCATTCTTCTTTGCAGATTATCTCATGCTCTGTCAAGTTGTTTGAATGGGTTTAAGTCCACGATCTGGCTGGGCCACTCAAGGATATTCAGAGACTTGTTCCGAAGCCACTGCTGCGTTGTCTTGGCTGTGTGCTTAGGGTCGTTGTCCTTTTGGAAGGTGAACCTTCACCACAGTCTGAGGACCTCAGTACTCTGGAGCAGGTTTTCGTCAACGATCTCTCTGTACTTTGCTACGTTCATCTTTCCCTCGATCCTGACTAGTCTCCCAGTCCCTGCCGCTGACAACATRCTCACAGCATCATGCTACCACCACCATGCTTCACCGTAGAGCTAGTGCCAGGTTTCCATTCAAGCCAAATAGTTCAATCTTGGTTTTATCAGACCAGAGAATATTGTATCGCATGGTCTGAGAGTCCTTTAGGTTCCTTTTGGAAAACACCCACCAGGCTGTCATGTGCCTTTTACTGAGGAGTGGCTTCCGTCTGGCCACTCTACCATAAAGGCCTGATTTGCTTCAAATCCGGGATCTTCGCTGGCCATGGCAGAACACTGACATTCCTGTCTTGCAGGAAATGACGCACAGAAAGAGATGTATGGCTGATGGCATTGTCATGCTGGAGGGTCATGTCAGGATGAGCCTGCAGGAAGGGTACCACATGAGGGAGGAGGATGTCTTCCCTGTAACGCACAGCGTTGAGATTGACTTCAATGACAACAAGCTCAGTCCGATGATGCTGTGACACACCGCCCCAGACCATGACGGACCCTCCACCTCCAAATCGATCCCGAGTACCGGCCTCGGTGTGACGCTCATTCCTTCAATGATGAACGCAAATTCGTTCATCGACTCATCAGTGAAGAGCACTTTTTGCCAGTCCTGTCTGGTCCAGTGACGATATTGTTGCCGGTGATGTCTGGTGAGGACCTGCCTTACAACAGGCCTACAAGCCCTCTGTCCAGCCTCTCTCAGGCTATTGTGGACAGTCTGAGCACTGATGGAGGGATTGTGCGTTCCTGGTGTAACTCGGGCAGTTGTTGTTGACATCCTGTACCTGTCCCGGAGGTGTGATGTTCGGATGTACCGATCCTGTGCAGGTGTTGTTACATGTGGTCTGCCACTGCGAGGACGATCAGCTGTCTGTCCTGTCTCCCTGTTGTACTGTCTTAGGCTTCTCACAGTACGGACATTGCAAGTTATTGCCCTGGCCACATCTGCAATCCCCATGCCTCCTTGCAGCATGCCTAAGGCACATTCATGCAGATGAGCAGGGACCCTGGGCATCTTTCTTTTGGTGTTTTTCAGAGTCAGTAGAAAGGCCTCTTTAGTGTCCTACGTTTTCATAACTGTGACCTTAATTGCCTACCGTCTGTAAGCTGTTAGTGTCTTAACGACTGTTCCACAGGTGCATGTTCATTAATTGTTTATGGTTCATTGAACAAGCATGGGAAACAGTGTTTAAACCCTTTACAATGAAGATCTGTGAAGTTATTTAGATTTTTACGAATTATCTTTGAACGACAGGGTCCTGAAAAAGGGAAGTTTCATCCTTTGCTGATATATATATATATATATCACTTTTCCCCCAGAACATTAACCATGAGTGTTCTCTTGTTTTGTACTGTTCTGTAGTTTCGACCCAATGATTCGTCTGACAAACAAAGAACTTTGCGTGCTGCAAAACCAGTTTGGATTGAAGTATAACTATTGTATGAATGKCGCGTTTAGTGAGAGGTCTAATGCTTTAATATTTCATAATTTCTGTCCTCTAATTTCATATTTTCACGCCCGGAACTTAGAGAGCCTTTTTATGTCTCTATTTGTTTTGGTCAGGGTGTGATTTGGGGTGGGCATTCTATGTTTTGTTTTCTATGTTTCTTTATTTCTATGTATTGGCCGGGTATGGTTCTCAATCAGGACAGCTGTCTATGGTTGTCTCTGATTAGGAATCATACTTAGGTAGTCCTTTTTCCCTCCTTTCAGTGTGGGTAGTTGACTTTTGTTAGTGGCACTTAGCCCTGTAAACTTCACGGTTGTTTTCTTCGTTTGTTGTTTTGTTGGCGCCATTTTCGTAAATAATAAGAATATGTACGCTCACAACACTGCACTTTGGTCTTCCTTCAACGACGGCCGTGACAGAACTACCCACCACCAAGGGACCAAGCAGCGTGGCCGGGAGGAGCGGATATTGGAAGGCAAGGGACCCTGGGCACAGGCTGGTGAATATCGCCGTCCGAAGGAGGAACTGGAGGCAGCTAAAGCAGAGCGGCGACGCTACGAGGAGTTGGCACAGCGGAGTAAGCACGAGAGGCAGCCCCCAATTTTGGGGTGGGGAACACGGGGAGAGTGGCTGAGTCAGGGTATAGACCTGAGCCAACTCCCAGTGCTTATCGGAAGGAGCGTGGTACTGGTCGGGCACCGTGTTATGCGGTAAAGCACACGATGTCTCCAGTTCGCTCTCTTAGCCCGGTGCGCTACATCCCAGCTCCCCGCATCTGCCGGGCTAGGGTGAGCATCCAGCCAGGACGGATGGTACCGGCTCAGCGCGCCTGGTCTCCAGTGCGTCTCTTCGGCCCAGGATATCCTGCGCCGGCTCTGCGCACTGTGTCTCCGGTGCGTCTGCACAGCCCAGTGCGTCCTGTGCCAGCGCCCCGCATTTACAGGGTGAAGATAACCATCCAGCCAGGACGGGTTGTGCAGGCTCTACGCTCGAAACCTCCAGTGCGCCTCCACGGCCCAGTGTATCCGGTGCCTCCACCAAGAACCAAGCCTCCAGTATGTCTCCCCAGCCTGGTGAGTCCTGTGCCTGCTGCAAGAACCAGGCCTCCTGTATGTCTCCCCAGTCCAGAGTCTCCGGCGACGGTCTCCAGTCCGGAGCCTCCTGCGACGTTCTCCAGTCCGGAGCCTCCGGCGACGGTCTCCAGTCCGGAGCCTCCGGCGACGGTCCCCAATCCGGAGCCTCCGGCGACGGTCCCCAATCCGGAGCCTCCGGCGACGGTCCCCAATCCGGAGCCTCCGGCGACGGTTCCCAATCCGGGGCCCGCAACGACGGTCCCCAATCCGGGGCCCGCAACGAGGGTCCCCAGTCCGGACCCTCCAGCGTCGGTCTCCAGTCCGGAGCCTCCAGCGACGGTCTCCGGTCCGGAGCCTCCAGCGATGGTCCCCAGTCCGGGGCCCGCAACGAGGGTCCCCAGTCCGGGGCCCGCAACGAGGGTGCCCAGTCCGGGGCCCACAGCGAGGGTGCCCAGTCCGGGGAGCCCAGTCCGGGGAAAGCAGCGAGGGTGCCCGGTCCGGGGCCCGCAACGAGGGTGCCCAGTCCGGGGCCTGCAGCGAGGGTGCCCAGTCTGGGGCCAGCTACAAGGGTGCCCAGTCTGGGGCCAGCTACAAGGGTCCCCAGTCCGGGGCCGGCGACGAGGGTCCCCGCACCAGAGGTGCCACCAAAGTGGGGTGAGCCAGAGGTGGAGCGGGGTCTGAGTCCCGCCCCTGAGCCGCCACAGCGGATACATGCCCACCCAATCCCTCCCCTATAGGTTTAGGTTTTGCGGCCGGAGTCCGCACCTTTGAGGGGGTTACTGTCACGCCCTGACCTTAGAGAGCCTTTTTATGTCTCTATTTGGTTTGGTGAGGGTGTGATTTGGGGTGGGCATCCTTTATTTCTATGTTTTGGCAGGGTATGGTTCTCAATCAGGGACAGCTGTCTATGGTTGTCTCTGATTGGGAATCATACTTAGGTAGCCCTTTTTCCCTCCTTTCAGTGTGGGTAGTTGACTTTTGTTAGTGGCACTTAGCCCTGTAAGCTTCACGGTTGTTTTCTTCYTTTGTTGTTTTGTTGGCGACATTTTCGTAAATAATAAGAATATATACGCTCACAACGCTGGACTTTGGTCTTCCTTCAACGACTGCCGTGACACATATTCATTATATAAATAGGCCCATGTGCACCTTCATCAGATGAACCACAACATGTCGGCTAAAGCGTTTTAATTCATGAATACATTTGAAAGATTTTAATATTTGAATAGTGAAGAGCAAAGAAATCCTAACATTTTCCCCAAAAAATCTGTTTGATTTATCAAGACCAGTCCCCATGCTATGTCATTCAGTGATATTAATTATATTTAATCCATTAATATATTTTAAGTCCCAAAACTTGGCAAGAGTCTTTTGTCCTGCTGATAGTTGAAATAAACGTTTTGAACGAGTATTTATCATTATTTTATTAACAGAAGCATAAAGTATATGCTTTACCRGACATTTTGCGGTTGCATGATGTTTGTAGTTAGAAATGTAAAACTTTAAAGTACTTAATACTTTTCAAGTTGGGGGGATTTTTTTTTCACACCTAGCCCGAACTATCCTTTAGTAAAGGTTGAAGACTCTATTGTCCAGCTAATAGCCCATCAGGGAAACGTTGTTTGCACCCATAGGTTTTAGATCTGCAGTAGGTTATAATAATCCATGCCTCCTGGGAATGTTTAAAAGTCCAAAAGTTATGGGTGGAGTTAAAATTTTGGCTGTCAGAAGTATTACAATCAACCAATGTCAGCCTTTTAAATGCTTTATTATCCTAATATTTAAAGTGCGTGTGGGTGATGGAGAGAATGCATTTGACTGGTTTTAATATTAGGGCTTTCAGGAGGTTCGYAAAATTGCTTGTCAATTCATAAACCATGTGCCATGGAATCGGTAGATTGAAAATCTCTTACCAACTATTTTGCAATCTATATGGCACAGCTGTCAATTGTTTGGTCCTTAAATGAAACTGGTATATATTTTTATTTATCACAATTTTCTTTAACCAATTTTGGTCTTTAAAACCTTTTCTCAATATAGGGGGTGCTGTTTCAACTTTGTAAAATATCGTTCCCAAATTAAACTGCCTCGTACTCAATTCTTGCTCGTACAATATGCATATTATTATTACTATTGGATAGAAAACACTCTCTAGTTTCTAAAACCGTTTGAATTATTTCTCTGAGTGAAACAGAACTCATTCTGCAGCACACTTCCTGTCAGGAAGTGAGATTTCTGAAATCGAGGTCTCTATTCTAGGGCCAGTTTATAAATTCCAATGTAAGCTATGGGGCTACATAGCACTGCATACGCCTTCCCCTAGATGTCAGTAAGCGGTGAGAATTTGAATGGAGTGGATTGCATCATCTGGGCACTATAAATCCACTTGGAACAGAAGGTCCGACCTTTTCAACGGGGGGCCTGACGCAGAGGGACATCACCATGGCGTCCTGAAAAGCTTTCGTTTGAGAAGTTCTATATCTCCGGTCTGATTTAATTTGATTTTGTCTTAAAAACTTCAATAAGGTAGTTAATTTAAACCGACTTATAGCAGTTTATACCAGTTTATTGCGATTTTCTGGAATTTATTGTCACGCGCTATCGCGTGTTGGACACAGCTATGCTCGTCAGCTTTTTTACTGATGAGGGTGCTCCCGGATCCGGGATTGTGTGCAAGTAATTGACGTCGGTCTCTGTAATTATTCCGGCTGCTTCCAACGCTATTTCAGATTGCAGCTGCAATGTAGAAATGTGATTTATACCTGAAAAATCACATTCTTCAAAAAAACTTATCCTATACCATAAATATGTTATCAGACTGTCATCTTATGAAGTTGTTTCTTGGTTAGTGGCTATATACACTGCTCAAAAAAATAAAGGGAACACTTAACAACACAATGTAACTCCAAGTCAATCACACTTCTGTGAAATCAAACTGTCCACTTAGGAAGCAACACTGATTGACAATAAATTTCACATGCTGTTGTGCAAATGGAATAGACAAAAGGTGGAAATTATAGGCAATTAGCAAGACACCCCCAAAAAAGGAGTGATTCTGCAGGTGGTGACCACAGACCACTTCTCAGTTCCTATGCTTCCTGGCTGATGTTTGGGTCACTTTTGAATAACTGGCGGTGCTCTCCACTCTAGTGGTAGCATGAGACGGAGTCTACAACCCACACAAGTGGCTCAGTAGTACAGTTCATCCAGGATGGCACATCAATGCGAGCTGTGGTAAAAAGTTGCTGTGTCTGTCAGCGGAGTGTCCGGAGCATGGAGGCGCTACCAGGAGACAGGCCAGTACATCAGGAGACGTGGAGGAGGCCATAGGAGGGCAACAACCCAGCAGCAGGACCGCACCTCCGCCTTTGTGCAAGGAGGTGCACTGCCAGCGCCCTGCAAAATGACCTCCAGCAGGCCACAAATGTGCATGTGTCTGCTCAAACGGTCAGAAACAGACTCCATGAGGTGGTATGAGGGCCCGACGTCCACAGGTGGGGGTTGTGCTTACAGCACCACACGTGCAGGACGTTTGGCATTGCCAGAGAACACCAAGATTGGCAAATTCGCCACTGGCGCCCTGTGCCTTCACAGATGATAGCAGGTTCACACTGAGCACATGAGCACATGTGACAGACGTGACAGAGTCTGGAGATGCCGTGGGAGAACGTTCTGCTGCCTGCAACATCCTCCAGCATGACCGTTTGGCGATGGGTCAGTCAGGTGTGGGTGGCATTCTTTGTGGGGGCCGCACAGCCTCCATGTGCTCGCCAGAGGTAGCTGACTGCCATAGGTACCGAGATGAGATCCTCAGACCCTTGTGAGACCATATGCTGACACATGCACATTGTGGCCTGCTGGAGGCATATTTGCAGGGCTCTGCAGTGCACCTCCTTGCACAAAGGCGGAGGTAGCGGTCCTGCTGCTGGTTGTTGCCCTCCTACGGCCTCCTCCACGTCTCCTGATGTACTGGCCTGTCTCCGGGAGCGCCTCCATGCTCTGGACACTACGCTGACAGACACAGCAAACTTTTTGCCACAGCTCGCATTATGTGCTATCCTGGATGAACTGCACTACCTGAGCCACTTGTGTGGGTTGTAGACTCCGTCTCATGCTACCACTAGAGTGAGAGCACCGCCAGCATTCAAAAGTGACCAAAACATCAGCACGAAGCATAGGAACTGAGAAGTGGTCTGTGGTCACCACCTGCAGAATCACTCCTTTTTTGGGGGTGCTTGCTAATTGCTATAATTTCACCTTTTGTCTATTCCATTTGCACAACAGCATGTGAAATGTATTGTCAATCAGTGTTGCTTCCTAAGTGGACAGTTTGATTTCACAGAAGTGTGATTGACTTGAGTTACATATTTGTTGTTTAAGTGTTCCCTATTTTTTTGAGCAGTGTATATAGCCACTAACAAAGAAACAACTTCATAAGATGACAGTCTGATAACATATTTATGGTATAGGATAAGTTTTTTTAGAAAATGTGGCATTTTTCAGGTATAAATCCATTTCTACATTGCAGCTGCAATCTGAAATAGCGTTGGAAGCGAGCCCGAAAATTACAGAGACCGACGTCAATTACCAAACTAATCATCCTAAAACATTTCTGAAAAAACACAGCAATACAGCATCGAAAGACACAGATCTGTGAATCCAGACAATGTTTCAGATTTTCTAAGTGTACAGCGAAAACACAATATATCGTTATATTAGCATACCACATGAGCTAACATCACCAGCATTGAATCAAGCCAAAGGGTCGATAACGTTATCGCCACCAAAATATATTAATTTTTCACTAACCTTCTCAGAATTCTTCAGATGACAGGCCTGTACACTCATAATTACACAATGCATATAGAGTTTGTTCGAAAATGTGCATAATTTAGCATCACAATCGTGGTTATGCAATGTAATCTGTCAAAACATGGCATGCATTCGGGCCGGCGCCATCTTGGAAAAGGCACCATGATTACGATTATTATCGATTAGATTGACTAAAAAAATACAGGTTGGACAGCTAATGAAAGATGCATTGGTATTAATGCAACCGCTGATTTTGATTTTTAAAATTAACGTTACAAGACATACATTGTGAGTTACAGCCAGACTAGTGCCCAAAAAATGGCCGACAACTGCGTTTAAATTTTTTCACATAAATACGGAATAAAATCATAAATAACTCTTACTTTTGGACGAGCTTCCATCAGTATCTTGGGCAAGTGTCCTTTGTCCAAAGTATCGTTGTTTGTGTAAAACGACCTCCTCAACTTCAGAACATAGCAGCTACGATAGCTTCACGGCACACACAGCCCAAATCGTCAAACGCAATACTAAGGAAATTCAGAAAATAGCAATAATACTCGCATGAACTATAATAAATCGGTTTCAAATAACTCGTTATTGATGTTTCTAACACCTATATCGAACTAAATCACAGACGGATAGATCTTTGATCAATAACGAGAGCTTTTGAGCATCATTCTAATGTCCTCCCTTGCGTCCTGGCGAGCGTCAAAAGGAAGGGTCATCTCACTCCACTCCCTTTATAAACTCTGACAAACACGTAGAGACACCATTCCACTTCTCATTGTGTACTGACATCCAGGGGAAGGTGGGTGCAGTTCATGTCAAGCCATAGGCACACACAGAGTTTTCAACTGACCGAGATCAGAGACTATTTTTTCAGAGCTTCGCATGTCCTGTCATGAGTTTCGCTGTAGAAAGAGTTCTGGTTCACCCACCAGACATAATTCAAACGGTTTTAGAAACTAGAGATTGTTTTCTATCCAATAGTAATAATAATATGCATATTGTACGAGCAGAATTGAGTATGAGGCAGTTTAATTTGGAGACGATAAATGCTAACGTTGAAACAGCACCCCTAATTGAGAAAAGGTTTAAGGTCTTAGTTAGGAAAAGGCAATTTTTTAACATGGGGTGAGACATTCTACTAATTTGTAAATAAAGACAGTTTTTTATTTAGAATTATTCTGTTTTTAGAGCAGAAGAAACCAAAGGCCCACTGTGCCTATTTTTTCAAAAATCGCAGTTCACATGGAAGTGAAATTCCCCCATTGTATTAACCAAGTTCTCTCCTAACTCCAGGACCACCGACAGTTTTGTTGTGTTGCAGTACTCTCTTGCCAGAGAAGAGAGACTCTTAGACTGAAAATGCCCCCATTAATTGCAACAGTTTAGGCTACCGATACATCAGCGTTCTAACTCTCCCTTGTGAAAGTGTGGTGCAATGACAGAATGACACCATCTACCACTAACGGTTGCGGCATAAGCTCGTAACTTTTAAAGGAAGAACCACTGTACATGATTCCATATGTATTATTTCATAGTTTTAATGTCTTTACTATTATTCTACAATATAGAAAATAATTGTTGTAGAAATTCTTACACAGGGACACTTGAAGTCAATCTTAAATTAATAATCCTTTATTTGTCAGCGCGCTGGAGAGGTTCCAACCAACTCAATGCACCATAGTACACATGTAAATCAGGAGTTATCCCTGGGTAGTCCCAGCAGTTGTCTTATATACGCTGTCATGACGTTGCATGTTTGGGTACATCAAGCCCCATCCCCCTCTCCCTGCCACTCCCTGCCTCCCCCTTTCCTCTTTAAACCCATGCTGTGGCCAGAGAGACGTCGTAAATTCCTGAGAATCTCCTCATGGACACACAGTATAGCAGAGGGTAAAACTTTCATAGAGAACAAAGGGATTTCTTCCACCTCACAGAGCATGAGGTACGAACAAATTTCATGTTCCGGAAAAAGTATAAAAGACTGGTGAAGATTCCAGCTATTAACTGGTCCGTTTGTCACAACTTGGGAAACTCATGGGAGACTGTGTGGCMACATTACCATACCACTGTTTATATAATAGCCTTAGATATGAGGTTTACATCTAATTGTTGTATAAGATGAATGAGCGAGTATGATACTGTTTGTATAATTGTGTAATATGATTTTGGACTGTTTAATGAAGAAAAATCCAATCCCTTTTGATTTGAACTAAATCCGAGGACCCGCCCCTGAGCCCAGTTGGGTCAGACATCCTGGGACAGCCCTTTCTGCAATCCTAATAAAAACCCAACTCTGAGAAATTATCAGGAGACCATGTTTTTTCTCCATTAGGAGGGGAACGAAGGTTGTGTACCATTGCTGAATCTTTTAACCATACCACGTGGTTAAACTCTTAGACTATACCGACAGAATAAGAACAAGTCTTTGATATTGACTACTAGTCTGCAGCTAGAATTGGGTATCATTGAACGCGAGAAACGACAACCGCCGAACATCCACTCGATAACGAACGAATGAATGTCACTCTGAACTATCTCCTCTAACCAAGACAGAAGAGAGAAAGACGGACGAAACTCTCCAACAGAAACTAACTTTTCTCCAGCGATCAAGACGACACACTGAGCGTAAATACAGTGGGAGAACAAGTATTTGATACACTGCCGATTTTGCAGGTTTCCTACTTACAAAGCATAGAGGTCTGTAATTTGTATCATAGGTACACTTCAACTGTGAGAGACGGAATCTAAAACAAAAATCCAGAAAATCACATTGTATGATTTTTAAATAATTAATTTGCATTTTATTGCATGACATAAGTATTTGATCACCTACCAACCAGTAAGAATTCCGGCTCTCACAGACCTGTTAGTTTTTCTTTAAGAAGCCCTCCTTCTCACTCATTACCTGTATAACTGCACCTGTTTGAACTCGTTACCTGTATAAAAGACACCTGTCCACACACTCAATCAAACAGATTCCAACCTCTCCACAGAGCCAAGACCAGAGAGCTGTGTAAGACATCAGGGATAAAATTGTAGACCTGCACAAGGCTGGGATGGCTACAGGACAATAGGCAAGCAGCTTGGTGAGAAGGAAACAACTGTTGGCACAATTATTAGAAAATGGAAGAAGTTCAAGATGACGGTCAATCAGCCTCGGTCTGGGGCTCCATGCAAGATTTCACCTCGTGGGGCATCAATGATCATGAGGAAGGTGAGGGATCAGCCCAGAACTACACGGCAGGACCTGGTCAATGACCTGAAGAGAGCTGGGACCACAGTCTCAAAGAAACCATTAGTAACACCACCGCCGTCATGGATTAAAATCCTGCAGCGCACGCAAGGTCCCCTGCTTAGCCAGTGCATGTCCAGCCTGTCTGAAGTTTGCCAATGACCACTGGATGATCCAGAGGAGGAATGGAGAAGGTCATGTGGTCTGATGAGACAAAAATGAGAGCTTTTTGGTCTAACTCCACTCGCCATGTTTGGAGGAAGGAAAAGTATGAGTACAACCCAAAACACCATCCAACCGTGAAGCATGGAGGTGGAAACATCATTCTTTGGGGATGCTTTTCTGCAAAGGGGACAGGACGACTGCACCGTATTGAGGGGAGGATGGATGGGGCCATGTATCGCGAGATCTTGGCCAACAACCTCCTTCCCTCAGTAAGAGCATTGAAGATGGGTCGTGGCTGGGTCTTCCAGCATGACAACGACACGAAGCACACAGCCACGGGCAACTAAGAGTGGCTCCGTAAGAAGCATCTCAAGGTCCTGGAGTGGCCTAGCCAGTCTCCAGACCTGAACCCAATAGAAAATCTTTGGAGGAGCTGAAAGTCCGTATTGCCCAGCGACAGCCCCGAACCTGAAGGATCTGGAGAAGATCTGTAGGGAGGAGTGGCCAAAATCCCTGCTGTAGTGTGTGCAAACCTAGTCAAGATCTACAGGAAACGTATGATCTCTTAATTGCAAACAAAGGTTTCTGTACCAAATATTAAGTTCTGCTTTTCTGATGTATCAATACTTATGTCATGCAAAAAATGCAAATTAATTATTTAAAATCATACAATGTGATTTTCTGGATTTTTGTTTTAGATTCCGTCTCTCATAGTTGAAGTGTACCTATGATAAAAATTACAGACCTCTACATGCTTTGTAAGTAGGAAAACCTGCAAAATCGGCAGTGTATCAAATACTTGTTCTCCCCACTGTATATATATATTGATTGCAATTGTTCCCGAATGAGTGAGCGTTCATGTGTAAAGGATTAGCATGTCAATTGTTATATTTATGAACTCTGTAGTGACTTCTTAGTCGACCCCCAATTTTCCCTTTTATCTAACAAGCCGCCATGCCGGTTCAGCCCACTAGGGCATATTTCTCCTATAATTTCATGTAACCATTTTAAGTTTGTTTGTTTGTTTATGCATTTCTGTGAATTACTTAGTTAGTAATAAATAAATGATTTAAGACAATTGATGTATGGATGACTCATAGTGAAGACTGGGTTCGTGCAGATAACCAACAATTTACGACGTTTGGAATGAGACTAACGTGAGGTAAAATAAATAAATCATTAATCAGAAGACTATTGATCAGATATGAAAATATCTGAAAGGTTATATTGGGAAATTATAACTTTGTAATCTGAAGACTTTCCCTGGTGCCCCAACTTCCTAGTTAATTATTACGTTATTATTTAGTTGATCGCGTAATAACTAATTACAGAGAATCTTTGATAAAAACTAAGTCTTCAATTTAATGACAGTAAAGACACGACAACGGCTATACACAGACAAGTTATATTTGCATGATTTAGCATAATTAATTTATCATCACAATTTTGTTTTATTCATGTGACCAACCGATACTGATTCATAACATGTGACAGACCAATACCTCAGGAGGCTTCTTCGCTCTAAGCTGAGACCTTGAAACTGAGATATCTGTACTTCGTCCTCAAAACAACGTCTAGGCGTACTGCCAAATTGCAGCTACTGATAGTGAGGATTTGTTCCGTCAGCGACTTGTATGAACATAGAAATTGGTTTATAGAATAGCACAGAAATAGAACACAGAAATTAGTTATAAGCACAAACATAAAAATTCCATTACATAGTAAAAATAATGAAAAACCCTTGAATGAGTAGGTGTGTCCAAACTTTTGATTGGTACTGTATATATATATATATATATATATATATATATATATATATATTAGCTACACCACCCCATTCACTAAAACGGTTCGCTTCTGCAGACAGGTGGCCGTGGCTTGCTATATAAAGCAGGCAGACAGGCACCAAGACATTCAGTTACTGTTTGATTGAACGTTAGAATGGGTAAAACTAGTGACCTAAGATACTTTGAGCATTGTATGATCATCGGTGCCAGGCGCGCCGGTTTCAGTATCCCAAAAACAGCCAGCCTCCTGGGCTTTTCACACACGACAGAGTCTAGGGTTTWCAGAGAATTGTGTGACAAACAAAAAACATCCACTCAGCGGCAGTCCTGTGGGCAAAAACAGCTTGTTGATGAGAGATTGAAGGAGAATGACAAGAATCTTGCAAGCTAACAGGCGGGCCACAAACAGGCAAATAATGGCACAGTACAACAGTGGTGTGCATAACGGCTGAGCTATTGAAGCAAACGAGCACACTGGGTTCCACTCCTATCAGCTAAAAACAAGAAGATGCGACTCCAGTGGGCACGCGATCACCAACGCGGGACAATTGAGGTGTGGAAAAACATAGTCTGGTCCGTCGAATCACGGTTCCTGTTGAGTCATGCTGATGGCAGAGTCAGGATTTGGCGTAAGCAGCATGAGTCCATGGCCCCATCCTGCTTCGTGTCAATGGTACAGGTGTAATGGTCTTGGGAATGTTTTCATGGCACACGTTAGGTCCCTTTGATACCAATTGAGCAATGTTTCCATGCCCCGCAAAATTCTATAGTGAACAAAACTACAGTGAACAAAAATATAAACGCAACATGCAGCAATTTAAAAGATTTTAATGTTACAGTTCATATGTGACCGACCGGCTGATATTAACTTTTTAGGGATAGTGGGCAGCATTTTCACTTTGGATGAATAGCGTGCCCAGAGTGAACTGCCTCCTACTCTGTCCCAGATGCTAATATATGCATATTATTATTACTATTGGATAGAAAACACTCTGAAGTTTCTAAAACTGTTTGAATTATGTCTGTGAGTATAACAGAACTCATATGACAGGCAAACTTAGTAGGAGTAGGAGGCAGTTTACATCAACAGACTGGGATTTAGAAGATCAGAATTCATAGCAGATAGATTCTGAACCTGCATTTTCAAAAGCTTTGGGTAAACAAGACTGATTGTTCCAGAAGCATGCATATTTTACCCATCTGAGCCAGGGCTTTGGGAGTATAAGCCAGACGCACATTGCAAGGCTTCACCTGTAAAGTATTTTGTAGATCGCTGGTTCTCATGGGTGTGACGGGCAGGTTTAACATCACACTCAAGTGTTGCTCCTAAACCAAATAATCTTGACTGAGTTGACTAGACGATAAAATAATATGCATTAGAGAAAACAGAGCAACAAATAATTGTATCAATCCCTGTCATTCCATTTTGTATTGTCACAAAGTGAATCACAATGATAAACATAGCAATACTCAAAGAACCACTAACACATAAAATGTAGTCAATTCATACATTATTTTACAATTTGGTGCAGGTATAAACAAAAAAAAGGTTCCAAACCACCCCCACCCTTGTCGTCATCATCATCCTTCTCCTTGTCATCACCATCATCCTCATCACAATCACAGTCTTCTATTTATAAATTAATAACATACAGTAAATTATTTAGAACAAAGTGGGGACTCTGTACTTTGGAGGAACAGTGAGTCAGCTAATGACGTACAGTACAGCAGAGGTACAGAACTGTAGTTGTTGAAAAGAGCATGGAGGCAGTGCATGTGTTTGTAAATATAGTGAAATATTTATTTGTTTGGTTCATGTCGAGGTCTTACTTTCACCCCTCCTCTGAGGTCAGTTACTATGCCTGGTGGCACACTGGCATATTTACCATTATATTAACTTCTCAGCTCGCTGCAYGTTCCTGATAGCGTTTGGATACAACATGTTACAAATAACATATGGACATATGAAGCGTTTCATTTCAAAATGCTATGTATCCTATGGTGTAAAATTATAAGATTTRGTTTTAATACTGTTTATGCATCGAATAAGGCTTCTCAGTATTGTCACATCTGTGTCTGTGGGACTGAGTTGGACCTCTGGGGCTTGGCACTGGCAATTGATTTATGATGGCTTGGTGATAAAACCTACAGCCTGCATTCCATTAAATGATTAGTGTCTGTGAAATGCTGGCCTGTCTGCCAGGGCCAGGTGAACCCTCCCTCCAGTTTTTCTCCCACATGCAGATGAACACTGGACTACAGAAACTGTGATGAGGACCCAGTATCCCATGTTGCATTAGTATCTGTGTGTTAAGGAGAGTGAAACTGAGAAGATAACCCTGCATAAACCAGGCTGTATCACAACCGGCCGTGATTGGGAGTCCCATAGTGCGGWGCACAATTGGTCCAGRGTCTTCTGGGTTTGGCCAGTGTAGGCCGTCATTGTAAATAAGAATTTGTTCTTAATTGCCTAGTTAAATAAAATAAAATAAACAACCAGTACATGACCTAGAGACAGAAACCTGGCGCAATGCAAATCTTGCTATCTGTTGCTTGATAGCAAAATATATTTGGTGCATAAATATAGCATAATCTTGTAATCCTGCTACCACAGCACCTTTGTATAATTATAACATCTGTTGTTTGTCATGACCATTCATGAGGATGTACTTTGCTATAAAGAGTTGTAACCTAAATGTACTCATTGGGCTCTCAGCAATCACTTATTGAAGAAATCTAAAAGTCTCTCTCCTTTGAATCAGAGATATTCCACACCAAAATCAATTTTCAGAAGTGTTGGTAAATTGGCTTTAAAGAATTTATGAAAGAGATTAGTGTGTTTTTTTTACTATCTAACCATGACAAGTGGCCACAGGAAGCCTAGAAGTTAAGAGCGTCGGGCCAGTAACAGAAAGGGAGCTGGTTCAAATCCCCGAGCCGGCAAGGTGGAAAAGATCTGCTGTTCTGCCCTTGAGCAAGGCAGTTAACCCCCCCAACAACAACTGCTCATCAGGCGCCGATGACGTGGATGATAAGGCAGCACCCGCACCGCTCTGATTCAGAGGGGTTGGGTTAAATGCGGTAGACAGATTTCGGATGAATGCATTCAGTTGTGCAACTGACTATTTTCCCTTGTTCAATGAAAGACATTATTTGATGGTTTCATTTCAGAGACCAATAATCGTTTTTTTTTCTAAATAAATCGTACTGCTAGGTTTAACACAGTCAAATGTAACAACTACATTTTGAATAAAGAACTGTACAATGATACATTCGTGAATCAATATATTTTTTTTAAGTTGAAAAAAATACAGTAATATGAGGTCTGTATGTAAAACATTTGCATTTGACAATTTAGTAATTTAGCAGATGCTCTTATCCAGAGCTACTTACAGTGAAAACAATGATCTTAAGCTAGATACAGTTGAAGTCGGAAGTTTACATACACTAAGGTTGGAATCATTAAAATGCGTTTATCAACCACTCCACAAATTTCTTGTTAACAAACTATAGTTTTGGCAAGTCGGTTAGGACATCTACTTTGTGCATGACACAAGTAATTTTTTCCAACAATTGTTTACAGACAGATTATTTAACTTATAATTCACTGTATCACAATTCCAGTTGGTCAGAAGTTTACATACACTATTGACTGTGCCTTTAGACAGCTTGGAAAATTCCAGAAAATGATGTTATGGCTTTAGAAGCTTCTGATAGGCTAATTGTCATCATTTGAGTTAATTGGAGGTGTACCTGTGGATGTATTTCAAGGCCTACCTTCAAACCCAGTGCCTCTTTGCTTGACATCATGGGATAATGGAAAGAAATCCGCCAAGACCTCAGAAAAAAAATTGTAGACCTCCACAAGTCTGGTTCATTCATGTATACAAACAATAGTACCTAAGTATAAACACCATGGGACCATGCAGCCATCATACCACTCAGGAAGGAGACGCATTCTGTCTGCTAGAGATGAACGTATTTTGGTGCGAAAAGTGCAAATCAATCCCAGAACAACAGCAAAGGACCTTGTGAAGATGGAGGAAACAGGTACAAAAGTTTCTATATCCACAGTAAAACGAGTCCTATATCGACATAACCTAAAAGGCCGCTCAGCAAGGAAGAAGCCACTGCTCCAAAACTGCCATAAAAAAGCCAGACTACGGTTTGCAACTGCACATGGGGACAAAGATCGTACTTTTTGGAGAAATGTCCTCTGGTCTGATGAAACAAAAATTGAACTGTTTGACCATCATTATGTTTGGAGGAAAAAGGGGGAGGCTTGCAAGCCGAAGAACACGATCCAAACCGTGAAGCACGGGGGTGGCAGCATCATGTTGTGGGGGTGCTTTGCTGCAGGAGAGACTGCTGCACTTCACAAAATAGATGGCATAATGAAGTAGGAAAATTATGTGGATATATTGAAGCAACATCTCAAGACATCAGTCATGAAGTTAAAGCTTGGTTGCAAATTAGTTGTCCAAATGGACAATGACCCAAAGCATACTTCCAAAGTTGTGGCAAAATGGCTTAAGGACAACAAAGTCAAGGTATTGGAGTGGCCATTACAAAGCTCTGACATCAATCCTATAGAACATTTGTGGGTGGAACTGAAAAAGCGTGTGCAAGCAAGGCGACCTACAAACCTGACTCAGTTACACCAGCTCTGTCAGGAGGAATTGGCCAAAATGCACCCAACTTATTGTGGGAAGCTRGTGGAAGGCTACTCAAAACGTTTGACCCAAGTTAAACTATTTAAAGGCATTGCTATCAAATACTAATTGAGTGTATGTGAACTTCTGACCCACTGGGAATGTGATGAAAGAAATAAAAGCTGAAATAAATCCTTCTCTATACTATTATTCTGACATTTCACATTCTTAATTAACTTCTTGAGGGCAGGGGGCAGCTTTTTCACTTTCGGGAAAAATAGCATGCCAAGATTCAACTGCTTGCTACTCATCCCCAGAATATAAGATATGCATATTATTAGTAGATTTGGATAGAAAACACTCTGAAGTTTCTAAAACTGTTTGAATCATGTCTGTGAGAATAACAGAACTTATGTAGCAGGCAAAACCCTGAGGACAAACAATTCAGAATTTGTATTTTTTTGATGTCACTGTCTTTTCAATGAGCTCTTTTAGAGACACCAGATTTCTAATGGCCTACCGCTTCCACTGGATGTCACCAGTCCTTGGAAATCGGTTAAGGTTATTCCTTTGTGTCGTGAAGAAGTAGGGCTATCGTAAATGAGGGTCACATGAAGTACATTTTTGGAGAGAGTCACGTTATGAAAAAAGTTGCGTCAGTTTGGTTTTGTTTTGTATTGAACACAGATCATCCCGTCTTCAAATTGATCGATTATTAACGTTTAAAAATACCTAACGTTGTATGACAAAAGTAGTTTGAAATGTTTTGGTAAATTTACATGTAACTTTTGATATATTTTGTAGTGACTTGGCGAAAGTTGGAAGCTGTGTTTTTCTGGATGAAACGGTCCAAATAAATTGACATTTTGGATATATATCGACGGAATTAATCGAACAAAAGGACCATTTGTGATGTTTATGGGACATATTGGAGTGCCAACAAAAGATTTTCGTCAAAGGTAAGGCATGATTTATATTTTATTTCTGCGTTTTGTGTCGTGCTTGCAGTGTTGAAATATGCTACTCTGTTTGTTTACTGACGTGCTATCATCAGATAATAGCATCTTATGCTTTCGCCGAAAAGCTTTTTTGAAATATGACATGTTGGCTGGATTCACAACGAGTGTAGCTTTAATTTGGTATCTTACATGTGTGATTTAAGGAAAGTTAGATTTTTATATCATGTTATTTGAATATGGCTCGCTGTACTTTCCCTGGCTATTGGCCGGTGGGACGTTTGCGTCCCACCTGCCCCAGAGAAGTTAAAATAAAGTGGTGATCCTAACTGACTTAAAGGGATATTTTACTAGGATTAATTGTCAGGAATTGTGAAAAACTGTGTTTAAATGTATTTGCCTAATGTGTATGTAAACGTCCYACTTCAACTGTATATGTTACACTGTCTGGTGGGTAATTTCTTTGCTATCAAATGAGGTGAGACAAACTTATCACACAAGTCAGAGTTATACTTAAACTACATTTTTATTCACTTATTAATAAGGGAGCAGGTCACTACAACAAACACATATGAAGTGAATTGATTGAGTGCTATACCTTAATGATGGCTGGTCGACAAATCACTCTCAGATGATTCGTTGAAAGCCCTGAGACAAAAGTACAGTATTTATATAGATATTTTATAGAAAAGATACACCCCCTTCAGGCTACATGACAAACAACAGATGTATGGAATGGGTCACAAGGTTAAGACTAGTATGAAAGATACTTATAATTCACAGCAGACAGTATATCATTGTGTGGAGACCAGGGTCTGGCCCTGGAGTCATCTCTCCCTGGTACCTTATAGAACAGAAAGATTAACCTTTCAGTGATACCCATCCCGGAGCATCCTCATCAAAAAAGCTGACTAGCATAGCCTAGCCTAACGGGACAGGGATATCATATAATATAATTTTCATGAAATCACAAGTCCAATACAGCAAATGAAAGATAAACATCTTGTGAATCCAGCCATCATTTCCGATTTGTAAAATGTTTTACAGCGAAAACACTATGTATTTCTATTAGCTAACCACAATAGCCAAAGACTCAACCGCATATTTTCACCATGTTTCTACCGCATAGGTAGCTATCACAAAACCGACCAAATAGAGATATAATTAGTCACTAACCAAGAAACAACTTCATCAGATGACAGTCTTATAACATGTTATACAATACATTTATGTTTTGTTCGAAAAATTTGCATATTTGAGGTATAAATCATAGTTTTACATTGCAGCTACCATCACAAATAGCACCGAAGCAGCCAGAATAATTACAGAGAGCAACGTGAAATACCTAAATACTCATCATAAAACATTTATGAAAAATACATGGTGTACAGCAAATGAAAGATAAACATCTTGTGAATCCAGCCAATATTTCAAGTGTTTTACAGCGAAAACACAATATATATTTCTATTAGCTCACTACAGTAGCCAAACACACAACGCAATTTACTCCCCGCAAAAATAGCTTGCYCAAAACCGACAAAATAGAGATAAAATAATCACTAACCTTGAACAAATTCATCAGATGACAGTCTTATAACATCAGGTTATACAATACACTTATGTTTTGTTCGAAAATGTGCATATTTTGAGCTACAAATCCAGATTATACATTGTGAATACGTAGCATCGATTCACCAGAATCTCCAGAGATATTTTGGACACTCACCTAATCTGACCAAAGAACTCATCATAAACTTTACATAAAAATACTTGTTGTATGGCAAATGAAAGATACACTGGTTCTTAATGCAACCGCCGTGTTAGATTTTTAAAAATAACTTTACCATAACAAACAGCTTGCGTTATTGCGAGACAGCGCTCGCCAAAACGGCAGAGAATAGGAATCAACATTTTCCACAGATATACGAAATAACATCATAAATTGTTCTTACTTTTGCTGAGCTTCCATCAGAATCTTGTACAAGGAGTCCTTGGTCCAGAATAAATCGTTGTTTGGTTTTAGAATGTCCTTTTTTTCTGTCGAATTCGCGCCACAATGCTAGCCAAGCTTGATAACGTTCCCATCTTCTCTCTACGCAAAGAACGGAAAACGCCAAAAGTCCCAATAAACGTTGAATAATSTGATAAAACTCGGTTGAAAAAACATACTTTACGATGTTATTATCACATGTATCAAATAAAATCAGAGCCGGAGATATTCGCCGTGTAAACCGAACGCTTATCAGAAGACAATATCGATGTGCTTCGCGCGCCTTGGTAGAGAAAGGAAATTCCTGACCTGCCACTCCAAAAGCTCTTGTTCGACCTCAGATCAAGCTAGACACCCCATTCCACCTTCCACTGCCTGTTGACATCTAGTGGAAGGCGTATGAAGTGCATGTATATCGATAAATATAAGCCAGTTGAATAGGCAGGCCCTGAAACAGAGCCCCATTTTCAGAATTTTCACTTCCTGTCTGGAAGTTTGCTGCCACATGAGTTCTGTTTTACTCACAGATATAATTCAAACAGTTTTAGAAACTTGGGAGTGTTTTCTATCCAATAGTAATAATAATATGTATATTGTATGATCTAGAATAGAGTACGAGGCAAAGTGAAAATAACGCCCCCCTATTGACAAGAAGTTTTATCTCATGCTCTGGAATGAAGTATCACCCAAAGACATCGTAAATCTACCAGAGGCACATCCTCAATCGAACACTCACAGATGAGCGTTCTAACAACCCCTTATTCTGTTACATAAAACAACCATTTGATGCAATAACAGCATTATAACATAATCTTGTAATTTCTGTTCTGACAACTGACTACCTAAGCGTTACTCAAATTGTGTACTACTGTGCTTGGGATTTAAAAGTTAATATTGGTAGAAAATGTGTAGGTTTCATTGCCAGGCTATAGAATAGCATTGTTCAGGGTTATCATTCACTTTTGGTCATAGAACAGGTATCCTGCAAAACCCTTACGCACCACTGCACTTTATATACCAGMGTTGGCTGGCCTTCTCTAGTCACTCGTAGGCTCAGTCACTGGTATACTTTTATTTACAAAGCCATTTTGGGTTTACTACCTTTTTATTTGGGCATTTTTATTGTTCAGYAATGTGGTGGGTACTCTCTTCGTTCGCTAGACTTTATCCTGCTAACTGTTCCAAATATCCGAACTGAATTTGGTAAAAGGTCTTTTATGTACTCTGCGCCATCGTCTTGGAACGCCTTACAAAATAATTTTAAACTGGAAGAACTTGTCCCGATTGGTGTTTTTAAATCACTGATGAAGGATTTTGAGGCTGATTCCCTGACCTGTCAATGTTTTTAATTTGCTGTTTTTMATATTGTTATACTCTTGTGAATTCAATGGTTTTTACTAGATTACTTGTAGTTTTTCATGTCTGTCTGTCTAATTTTTGTAATGACTTGGTGCTGCCTATCTTGGCCAGGACGCTCTTGAAAAAGAGATTTTAAATCTCAATGAGCCCTTCCTGGTTAAATAAAGGTTAAATAAATAAAATAAATAAAATCCTCACACATGGGTTCTCCAACGTCTGTTTAGAAATTGCAGATATTTTGACAATAACATTATACTGTATGTAATAGAACAGCCTAGTAGGTAATTACTAGTTTGTATGTATGAGAAAGGGATAGTAAATCAAATTTTATTTGTCACATGCGCCGAATWTAACAGGTTCACCTTACAGTGAAATGCTTACTTACAAGCCCTTAACCAGCCATGCTTTAAAAATAAGTGTAAATAATGATCGGACCCTTTTTTTAAATGTTCACCTAAAATTACAAATCCAAATTTAACTGCCTGTAGCTCACGACCTGAAGCAAGGAAATGCATATTCTTGATACCATTTGAAAGGAAACACTTTGTGGAAATGTGCAATTAATGTAGGAGAATATAACACATTAGATCTGATAAAAAATAATACAAAGAAAACACTTTTTTTTTTCATCATCTTTGAAATGCAAGGGAAAGGCCACACTGTATGTTGGCCACTAGATGGTAGCAGTTTATGTGCAAAGTTTTAGACTGATCCAATGAACCACTGCATTTCTGTTCAAAATGTTGTACCAAGTCTGCCCAAATGTGCGTAATTGGTTTATTAATACATTTTCAAGTTCATAACTGTGCACTCTCCTCAAACAATAGCATGGTATTTTTTCACTGTAATAGCTACTGTAAATTGGGCGCGCCCCAAACACGAATCTCCAAGACTGTGTCCCTGTACTAAAACTCATATTTCTTATTCATTTTGGAAGTTGCTGACACCCTGTGGAAACCATAGGAATTGCATCCTGGGAGCTAGAATTCAGTATGCCCCTACACTTTCCATTGTAAGATCATGGGCTCTCTCAAAAAAATTCAGGTTGGTTTTTCTTTGGATTTTCTCCTACCATATCTATTGTGTGGTACATTATTTGAACGTTTCTACAAACGTCAAAGTGTTTCCAATGGTACCAATTATATGCATGTCCTGGCTTCAGCGACTGAGCAACAGGCAGTTTACTTTGGGCACATCAGTCAGGCAGAAATTGAGAAAAAAGGTGCCGAGCCCTAAGAAGTTTTAAGGATTCACAGTGTAGTAAACAACCATAGATTTCAAGACTAAAAGTGGTGAAAGTAGTAGCAAAAAGTAGTAGTAAAAATATACTTTATCTAGTCCTTGGCCTACATCCTAATCTGACTTTGGTGCAGATCATGTTGTTCTTCACATTACCGTCTCTGGTAAACACACACACTATATCAAATTAAACCTAAGTATTTGTCATATGCACAGGATACAGAAGGTGTAAATGATACAGTGAAATGGCTACTTGCATAGTGGAGTCTTTTGTTTAGACATATAGCTCACTAGCTAAACAATGAACCATAATAACAACTCTAAAGCCGCGTTCAAAACAACTGGGGACTCGGAAATCTCCGACTTCCTAGCGTTCAAAACAATTGGGAACTCAGGAAGAAAATGAACTCCAACTCTGAAAAATCTATTTGAACGGTCATTCAACTCGAAATTCCAACTTGGGAACTCGTGCCTCTTACTAGAGCAGACCTTCCAACCTGAAGATCTTTGACGTCATGATTTGACCTCGTATTTTTCTGAGTTCCCAGTCGTTTTGAATGCAGCAATACTACCATTCATGAATCTGCAGGTAGCTAAAGCTAACCAACTAGGTTCAGCATTAGCTATCTAGCTAACATTAGGCTATAACTAGCAATGCAAATGGAWTTCTGAGATACAAATAATATTACTACACAGATCATACACGTAATGTTAGCTAGCGAGGCAGCCAGCTAGCTAACAGTACGCTTTAACTTACAATGAAAATGACTTTCTGACTAAATTAGAAACATATCATATCTGAAAGTGTAGCTAAACTCTTACCTGTATACATGAATGAACACTTTTTTCTCTCTGTCATGGATGCCATGTTTGCCCTTAGTTTGAAGATGTAATCCGGAGACAGGTGTTTTATAGAACAGCCTTCTTTGTGTTCTCGACAGCCTTATTCTGAAATGGATTAAATAGTTATTTTCTCCCAATCAATCTACACACATTACCCCATAATGAATTTTTGCACATTTCTGAAAATATTTAAAGTTTGTTTTAGGGTTAATAGTAATGACACCTCAGTTCAAAGTTTCTCATTATGAGTGGAAAATTGTCCGGAAATTTGCATTAGCAAAAGGTGTACATTGACCAGCCAATTGACAATGGATGTACAGGCTTCTTTGAACCTTGTATCTCTTTTTAACTTCTCTGGGATATGTGGGACGGTAGCGTCCCACTTGGCCAAAAGCCAGAAAAAAATGTAACGCGCCAAATTCAAATATATTACTATAAAAATCAATCTTTCATGAAATCACACATGAAAGACACCAAATTAAAGCTACACATGTTGTGAATCCAGCCAACYTGTCTGATTTCAAAAAGMAWTTACGGSYWAAGCACACCAAACYATTATGTTAYCTCAGTACATAGCCACAGAAAAACACAGCCATTTTCCCAGCAAAAGATAMTAGTCARAAAAAGCAGAAATAGAGATAAAATMAATCACTAACCTTTGATGATCTTCATCAGATGACACTCATAGGACATCATGTTACACAATACATTTATGTTTTGTTCGATAATGTGCATATTTATATCCACAAATCTCGGTTTACCTTGGCGCCATGTCCAGAAATGCCTCCAAAAAATCCGGAGAAATTGCAGAGAGCCATGTCAAATAACAGAAATACTCATCATAAACTTTGATAAAAAATACATGTTTTACACAGAATTAAAGATACACCTGTTCTTAATGCAACCACTGTGTCAGATTTAAAAAAAACTTTACGTAAAAAGCACACCATGCAATAATCTGAGACGGTGCTCAGATTTAACAACATTTCTCCGCCATGTTGGAGTCAACAGAAATACGAAATTACATCATAAATATTCCCTTACCTTTGATGATCTTTATCAGAATGCACTGCCAGGAATCCTAGTTCCACAATAAATCGTTGTTTTGTTCGATAATGTCCATTACTTATGTCCAAMTAGCTACTTTTGCTAGCWTGTGTAGTACACGTGTCCAAACGCTRGCGCAGATGCAGGCAAACGTCGGACGAAAACTTCAAAAAGTTATATTACAAGTCGAATAAACTGGTCAAACTAAGTAGAGAATCAATCTTCAGGATGTTGTTATCATATATATCCAATATCGTTCCAACCGGAGAATTCCTTTCAGTCTCTAGAAGTAATGGAACGTATGGCGATATCATGAGGAATGCGCATGACCAAGAACTGGCAATCTGCCAGACTACTGACTCAAACACCTCCCATCCGGTCCCACATCACAGTATAGGTTTCATTCAGCATTCTACAGACTGTTGACATCTAGTGGAAGGCGTAGGAAGTGCAAACAGATCCATATATTACAGGGAATTGAATAGGCGATGAGTTTAACATCGACCAGTCTCAGAATTCTAACTTCCTGTTTGGATTTTTTCTCCGGTTTTTGCCTGCCATATGAGTTCTGTTATAATCACAGACATCATTCAAACAGTTTTAGAAACTTCAGAGTGTTTTCTATCCAATAGTAATAATAATATGCATATATTAGAATCTGGGACAGAGTAGGAGGCTGTTCAATCTGGGCACGCTAWTCATCCAAAAGTGAAAATGCTGCCCCCTATCATAAAGAAGTTAACTTCTATAAGCTAGGATTCCCATCAGCGGGACACCTGTCGACAACATCCGGTGAAATTGGAGGGCGCGCAATTCAAAGAAATAATTGTAATATTAAACATTTATGAATATACAAGTATCTTATATCAGTAAAAAGCTTCAATTCTTGTTAATCTAACTGCATTGTCCAATTTACAATAGGCTTTACAGCGGAAGCATACCATGTGATTGTTTGAGGACGGCACCCCACATCAACATATTTTTCAACCAGCACAGGCTTCATAAAATCACAAATAGCGATTAAATAATCACTTACTTTTTGAAAATCTTTGTCTGTTTGCAATCCCAAGGGTCCCAGCTACAACATGTATGGTGGTGTTGTTAGATAAAATCCTTCTTTATATCCCAAAAAGTCTGTTTAGTTGGCGCCATTGATTTCAGTAATCCACTCGTTCAACATGCAGACAAAGGAATCCAAAAAGATACGCTAAGCTTTAAAACAAGTCAAACTATTTTTCTACTTAATCCTCAGGTACCCAAAAATGTAATTAAACTATAATATTTCATACGGAAGGAAGTATGTTCAATAGAAAAGTAAAATTAGCAAGTCCTCTGACTCTCAGTACCAAAACTCAAAATTATTCCTCATTTTGGAAGAAACAAGCCTGAAACCTTGAACAAAGACTGTTGACATCTAGTGGAAGCCGTAGGAATTGCAATCTTGGAGCTGGAATTGCATAGGACCCATAGCTTTCCATTGAAAGCGCATGGGATCTCCCAAGAAAATGTGCAGTTGATTTTTCTTTGGATTTTCTCCTACATTATTTTAACATTTCTTCAAATTTGAATTGGAAATTCAAAAAAAATGACCCTAGCCAACTTGATTGCACAAGTTTAGTTTACTTATCTTAATTGCACAAAGTCTATAATTTGGCAGGGAATAGTATTTGTAGTATCTCAAGCTTATCCTCTCCAACGGATTCGGAAGTTGTTGCAAAATTGTCAATTAGGGGCAGTGAGTCATTGAAACCAACCATTTGTAAAATCGCTGATCTATAAATTGTATTCCCTGCCAAATAATAGGCTTTGTYCAATTAACATTCATAGAGCTACGCCTCTGCTGGCTAAAAGATTATTCATGGTCAATCCAACGTCTGCAGTGGCCGTACAGCATTTACTGCGATGCGGCCACCGCAGAAGTCAGAGCATTTATATTTTTTTGCACTTTGGGGAGCTGTCATACACATCTAATAAATTGGTCTGCACTGCACCACTCATAGTGATAGCCATCCAGCTAATTACGAGCAACTGGCTAAAGGAAAAGACAAGTCCGTTTCCCGGTGCATGATATAGGAGTTCAGCCAAGTTGGCATGAAGTAAAAAGGCAGTACCATTTTCCCACATGCATATCCATCAAAAAATCTCCCCATTGCCCCCAGCAAAATGTACCTACATATAGGCTATAGTTTATATATGTATTTCACACTATGTTAATTAAGATAAACATTTGAGTATAATGCTTGTATGCATGTCAACCCCAATAAATGGGCATGTTATCATAATCAATCAAATGCTTTATGGTTAAAAAGTACTGTCTACCACTACTGATTTCTGTATGCTAGCTATGCTACCGTCGTAAATGTTATGCAGTGAGAATAGTTATACAGTTATGCAGCCAAATATATCCAAATTGGATTTTAGTAACTTTTAGGTTCTAAATAAAGAGTAAAAACTCATGGACGATTAGTAAAGCTCAAACCAAGTTTATTCACCCAATGGGTCAGACAGCTGAACAGACAAAGACATGTTTCCACCAGCACAAGTATATATACACCAATTTGGGTGAAGTCTCCTCCTTCCATCTAAACATGACATCTTTATTGCTAAGCAGGAAGTTAAGTGATCCGGGTAATAAACGACGCCTTCTCCCTTAATGTGACCTGACCTGACCTCGGCCCCCATTCCTCACTAATCCACAGCCCTCCACACTTTTCAGTGACTGCAAACATGTGATTGCCTTTCCTTTGCTCAGTACATTCCAAGCCCCATATCCAACCTTAATTGACTCCACCATATYCATTCTTCCTACAGATAACCATTAACGTCTGGTGTAGAAACCAGAATGTGGCCCTTCTCATTTCCATAGGATACCTGATGATTAACAATATTTCAGGTTTAGAAGTCAGAACCCATTAGTCCCCCCTTTTGAACATTAACACCTTAGTGTTCAACATTATATAAACCTGGAAAATACTTAGAAATAAAACATGATTAACGTTCACAGTTGATTATTATGCTTACAACTCTGTTCTATAATCACACTGTGCACACTCTTATTTCCATTTCTCGTCAGATAACTGACAGATAACCATTTCCTCCTTCTGGTTCCCAACAGAGTGATAGCGCATAGAGAAACACAAAGCATAGCAAATATGAATAATGTGTTAAACTATGCATAATTATATATGCAAAGAAAAAACAAAGTTTGATAACATGACGATTCCCACTCTCTCTTCGCCTGACTCTATGGCTTCAGGATACTTTTCTGCTGGGTTCCACAAAAACATAGGCCCTAAAAAAAACTCCTCATGCTTTCACCCAGTCTTCCCCTGTCCGGCCACAGGTTCCAAGAGGTGTTCCTAAGCCATGTCATTTTCACTTTGCTCCCCATCTCCTTATTCCTCCATGGCCACCCGATAAATACATGCGTGGCTTTAATCAACTTTACCTCCTCTTGAAGTAACTCAGCACTGTATATACGTTTGAACATCAATGCCCTCAGAAGATGATATCCCAACAATGTTATCGAAGTAACCCCTGCTACTACTAACACTGCCCATGACGCATACTTCACAACACCCCTCATTTGTGAGTTGTCCAATTCTATGCTGTTACGATAGCATCCTTCAGCTACTGTCCCTACAGCGACTGCCGTGAGAATAACTATTGCATGGAATCTGTCTCCTGTGCTCCTATTATTTTCATAGATCTAGGACTGAACCTTTCAGATACTCGCTACCTATGTCCCAACTCATACCCAGTCCCCTAGCCATCAACATCTCCAATGACCTCCTTGTTCTGCTACAGTCTGTACCTGTGGATAATACTTTCTTGTGCTCAGATTAGGTCGTTCCCAATCTTCTGGGAGATATGTCAAGCATTTGCTGGCTGTTAGAAATGGGGAAGAGATTAGTGGGGTTGAAAGAGTATCCAACCTAACAAAACTCTGAGTCACATGTTTCTTAATCACACTCTGCAGGAGATGTGATGCTATTATTACAGCTAACCACCCTTCTGGTGATGTGGCCTCCTGTAATCATGAATCTGTGGCTATCCTTTCAAGCGTTGTACCTTCTTTGACAAACCCCTCATTGAAAGTTGACAATAGTGTCTGAAATGATAACACTATCTCTGCTACTCTCACCATGATCTGGGTATGTGTGATGTTCAATTTAACTTCCTAATAGTTTCTATATTGTGCACAGTTAGCTATACTCCCTCTCCTACAAGCTATCTCCTGTAACAATATACATAGAGGAGTGGTATCATTCCCCAGAGACTATCACCCCTTCCTTAATTTATGAGCCTCACTGATCTCTGCCTCAGTCACATTCCATCCCGCTCCAGTCACTGTCCATCTAACCCATAACACATTAGTCACTACTACTAATCCAACTCTAAAGTTATAAACATACTAAAACATTCTCAAGACAATTAGTCAAATTCCCACCAATCCCTCCTCTGGAACAATGATCACTCRAATGTTCCACGACACCTAGAAAACATATTGACTTGATGCAAAGGAGATTGGGAAAAGAGCCATCCATCCGTTCTGTTCTATGCCGATGGGATGCTAATCTCCATGCCAGTCTCCTTCATCCTCATCCTCGGGTGTTAACGCAAGACACAGACTATAAGCCTTGTATGTAATTAATTGTACTGTATCATCCAGCAATCCATATGTATTGATGTGATTTAACATTAAGATTCTGATGACATTGTAAAACGAAACCGCTCAACCTCATGATTGGCCCAAGCTATCATCTAGTGGGTTCTCTAATAAGTGGGTTCTCTCCCTCTCAGAGGACACTTAAAGATAAGGTTTGTAGGGAGAAAAACCCTCCCTAGACCCAATAAATTTGAGCAGTGCAGCCTCCCCTCACAGCTGAGGGCAGCAAGCGACACAGGGGAACGGAGCGGAGCGACACAGGGGAACCCAAGACTAGACTCAGATCAGGAAACAGGGATGAATGAACCAAAGTATTTTTTGTTACACAGAGATATGGGGTGCAGATCCAGGGAAGCTCGGAGGAGTTGCAGAAAAAACTGATGTGGAGACTGAGGTTGGAGTTATCTGAGTAGAACAGGGTAAACAGGTCCTGAGGGCAATCCAAGGTAGTGGTGGTGAGTAAAATCCAGAGCAAGGTAGTTGGGTGGTGAGATGTGGAACGGGAGACAGGAGCCAAAGACAGAGCGGTAATGAGCAGAGATTACCATCTGCCAGAGTAGAAGTGGCAGGACTGAGTATTTGTAGAGGTCTTGATTATGGAACGAATTGCAGCTGGTAGGGATCTGCTCTGACTCCAGCACACCTGTCTCCAACCACACAATCACACAGAGAGGGAGAGAGTGTGTACAGGGGGAGTAACTGCAGGTCAAGAAGACACCGGATGAACACCAGAGGGCGTTGCAGGAGCAGATGTGACAAGCACTCTCTCTCTTATCTCCTTTCTGAATCATAATTAACTTCTTATGGCTGCAGGGGCAGTATTGAGTAGCTTGGATGAAAAGGTGCCCATTGTAAACGGCCAGCTCCTCAGTCTCAGTTGCTAATATATGCATATTATTATTAGTATTGTAAAACAGTTTTAGAAACTAAAGTTTCTAAAACTGTTTGAATTATGTCTGTGAGATTAACAGAACTCATATGGCAGGCAAAAACCTGAGAAGTTCCACTTCCTGTTTGGATTTTTTCTGGGGTGCCATATTTTCAACCAAGCTCTCATTGAAAATACAGAGAGATATGGATGGGTTTTCACTTCCTACGGCTTCCACTAGCTGTCAACAGTCAATAGAACTAAGTCTGATGACTCTAATGTGAAGGGGGGTCGAAGGAGACAGAAATTAGTAATCACTGCCATGAGGTGCCCACGCATTGAACTGGCGCGTTCACGTGAGAGTGAGCTCCGTTCCTTCTCTCAATTGAAGTCAATGTAATTCTCCGGTTGGAARGTTATTCAAGATGTATGTTACCAACATTCTAAAGATTGATTCAGTACATCGTTTGACATGTTTCTACTGACTGTAACGGAACGTTTGGACATTTCGTCACGTTATAGTGGTCGCGCTTTGAGACTTTGGTTAGGGTGCTTGGTAAACAATTCGAAAGTAGCTAATTTGACATAAATAACGGACGGACATTAACGAACAAATCAAGCATTTATTGTGGACCTGGGATTCCTAGGAATGCATTCTGATGAATTCATCAAAGGTAAGGAAACATTTATCATGTATTTTCTGGTTTCTGTTGAGTCCAACATGGTGGCTAATTTGGCTAATCATCTGAGCTCCGTCTCAGATTATTGCATGGTTTATATTTCCGTTAAGTTTTTTTMAAATCTGACACAGCGGTTGCATTAAGGAGAGGTATATCTATAATTCTATSTGTATTACTTGTATTATCATATATATTTATGTTGAGTATTTCTGTTGAAACGATGTGGCTATGCAAAGTCACTTGATGTTTTTGCAACTAGTGAATCTAACGCCTCAATGTAAACTCAGATTTTTTTATATAAATATGAACTTAATCAAACAAAACATGCATGTATTGTGTAACATGYAGTCCTATGATTGTCATCTGATGAAAATAATCGAAGGTTAGTGATTAATTGTATCTCTATTCCGTTTTTTGTGAAAGCTATCTTTAGCTGGAAAAAATGGCTGTGGTTATTGTGGTTTTGTGGTGACCTAACATAATCGTTTGTAGTGCTTTCACTGAAAAGCCTATTTGAAATCGGACACTTTGGTGGGATTAACAACAAGATTACCTTTGAAATGATATAAGACACATGAATGTCTGAGGAATTTTAATTATGAGATTTCTGTTTTTTGAATTTGGTGCCCTGCACTTCGACTGGCTGTTGTCATATCGATCCCGTTAACGGGACTGCAGCCATATGAAGTTAACCTCTCTGGGATATGTGGGATGGTAGCGTCCCACTTGGCCAACATCCAGTGAAAATGCAGAGCGCCAAATTCAAATAAATTACTATAAAAATTTAACTTTCATGAAATCACACATTCAATATACCAAATTAAAGCTACACTTGTTGTGAATCCAGCCAATGTGTCAGATTTTAGAAATGCTTTACGGCGAAAGCAAACAATGCTATTATCTGAGGATAACACCCCAGCTAACAATCACAGACCATCATATTTCAACCCTCCCGGCGAGACACAAAACGCAGAAATAAAGATATAATTCATGCCTTAKCTTTGACGAGCTTCTTCTTTTGGCACTCCAATATGTCCCATAAACATCACAAATGGTCCTTTTGTTCAATTAATTCCYTCGATATATATCCAAAATGTCCCTTTATTTGGCGCGTTTGATCCAGAAAAACACCGGTTCCAACTTGCACAATGTGACTACAAAATATCTCAAAGGTTACCTGTAAGCTTTGTCCAAACTTTTCAAACTACTTTTGTAATACAACTTCAGGTATTTTTTAACGTAAATAATTGATAAAATTGAAGACGGGATGATCTGTGTTCAATACCGTAGGAAAACAATGTGTAGCATGCTTTCTGGTCACGCGCCTCTAACAAACAATAAACCTCACTGGAGCCTCATTCTGAACATGGCTACTTATACATTTCTCAAAAGAAAAACCTCAACCAATTTCTAAAGACTGTTGACATCCAGTGGAAGCGATAGGAACTGCAGGAAGGTCCCTTAGAAATCTGGATTCCCAATGAAAACACATTGAAAAGAGAGTGACCTCAAATAAATAAAATCTGAATGGTTTGTCCTCAGGGTTTTGCCTGCCAAATAAGTTCTGTTATAGTCACAGACATGATTCAAACAGTTTTAGAAACTTCAGAGTGTTTTCCATCCAATACTAATAATAATATGCATATATTAGCATCTGGGACTGAGTAGGAGGCAGTTTACTCTGGGCACACTTTTCATCCAAAGTGAAAATGCTGCCCCCTATCCCTATTAAAGACAGGTAGTAATCATATCGCTTTCGATGCTGCCCCTGTTACCTTGCTGAATGTACTGTACATTTAGCATATTTCTCATCGTAAGGAATCAGCGATATTTGATCTCAGGCATCTATTAAAAAGTTGTGTGAGACGTGGCCTCCTACGTCTCCCTTCACATAGAAACTGTCATCTCTATGAAACACTTTCGATTGAACCAAGGCCATACACAGCTACAGTATGTGAGAGTTTCCTGCCCCGCTGCTTTCAAGAGTGTTCGCTGCTGGTTCTTTTGTCAAAAATGCAAAATGCTCGCATCGCAGCATTCCCTCCAAATTCAGCAGGTGCAGTAGGCTCCATTACCACTCTACACTCATTCTTCCAAAGACCAATGGCCCCACATCTAAAACAGGGATCTATCGCCCTACACTTTGATGTTTTTTTCGCAACGTTTCCCTCCCTGTTTCTTTGTKTAACCTTGGRCATTGAAACCACTGTTAGTGACTTTCACTGTGGCTGTACTAACCCCTCGCAGAACTGCGAAGTAAGCGGAGTTAGATTCCACTCTCAAAGCATCCTGCTCTATTTCATACACTACCCCCCACAATTGCCATTTTGATAAGAGGTTTCAAACCTGCCATCAAAGCAGACATGAACATTCTATCTATGTACTCACGTACCCAGTCTTTTGCAGCTGAGTACATCTGCTAATTTGGGGTTTATCTGTTTGTTTTTTTGTTGATAGAATGCTGACATCAAAACGCTGGTGTATTGAGCTTGCGATTTCTCATTGATGTCATTGTGCCATACCACAGCAGCATCTCTGAGTTCTTTATTTGTTTGGAATTTTCCGTCAGCAGGGATATGCTGACCAATTTTATCCAGTTTGCAAAAAAATAATAATGTTTGAGCCAATTTGGTAGAATGCTCATGCACCTCTTTCAGCACCTCTATGGCCCTATTAAACTTTTCTTCCGCTAGCCCCGCTTTACAGGAAGAATCGGGAGCACCGGTCGCCATTTCAAAAGTTATTATTCCGACTCTTCTCCGGACGGTGTCCAGGGTGTTTAGATCTCCTCATCCACGGCTCTAATACATGCCAATTTGAACTATTTTTCAGGTAGTGATATCCATTTCCCGMAGAGGAGATATGGTATAGGTGCCTAATAATTTGGTCACGGGACCTGATACCTTGTATTAGAACCAAAACTAAAGTGTCTGCCAATTTATTCCTGGAGAAAACAGGTGACCTAATGTCTTATTCCAGTGTTAGGCCTCAAATATCACTGTTGTTGATAACACACATTACCAAAATTATTCACAGTTGTCTTTCTTTTTCCACATAATCTGTCACGGTTCCCCACCCCAACAGGGTATAAACCAACCTCTCTCCTTATTGCTACTGCTAATACACATAAATCATGTTCACACAACATTTGAATATCTTCTTGTTTTTTTAACCATGAACGTGGCTTCCCTCCAGAACATATAGGCAATCTTCTTATCACCATCCACATTTCCACCAGTTGTCCTTCTCCATGTTCTACTTCTTAAAAACCTACCGTACTAGTACAGAAGCATAACCATTTATCCATACACACACACACACTCTATGGCCTTACGGCCAAGGCGGCTGGGACTTTCACCCCCCCCCCCCTTTGTGATAGGGGGCAGTATTTTCATGTCCGGATGAAAAGCATGCCCAGAGTAAACGGCCTGCTACAAAGCTATAAAAGCTAGAATATGCATATTATTAGTAGATTTGCATAGAAAACACTCTGAAGTTTCTAAAACTGTTTGAATGATGTCTGTGAGTATAACAGAACTCATCAGGCAGGCAAAAACCTGAGAAATCTGAGGTTGGTCGATTTTCAACTCAGCCCCTATTGAAGATACAGTGGGATATTGGTAATGTTGCACTTCCTAAGTCTTCCACTAGATGTCAACAGTCGTTAGAACCTTGTCTGATGCCTCTACTGTTTAGTGTGGCTGAAGGAGAGAGGAATGAGTCAGGTCTGCCATGATGTGACCATGCGCGTTCATGTGAGAGCGAGCTCTGTTCCATCGCAATTCTGAAGACACAGGAATACTCGGGTTGGAACATTATTGAWGAATTATGTTAAAAACATCCTAAAGATTGATTCAATACTTCGTTTGTCATGTTTTTATGGACTGTAATATAACTTTTTTAACTTTTCGTCCGTACTTTCTGCTGGACCTGCCCGCGCGTTGTGAGTTTGGAAAGTGTACTGAACGCTAGAACAACAAGGAGTAATTTGGACATAAATGATGGACATTATCGAACAAAAACGAACATTTATTGTGGAACTGGGATTCCTGGGAGTGCATTCTGATGAAGATCATCAAAGGTAAGTGAATGTTTATATTGTTACTTCTGACTTCTGTTGACTGCATAATATGGCGGCTATATTTGTGTCTTGATTGGGCTCTGAGCGCCGACTCAGATTATTGCATAGTTTGCTTTTTTCGTAAAACTTTTTTGAAATCTGACACAGCGGTTGCATTAAGGAGAACTGCATCTAAAATTCCATGCATTACATTTGTATCTTTTTTTATTTTTATATATATATATATTTTTTTATCCCCTTTTCTCCCCAATTTTCGTGGTATCCAATCGCTAGTAATTACTATCTTGTCTCATCGCTACAACTCCCGTACGGGCTCGGGAGAGACGAAGGTCGAAAGCCATGCGTCCTCCGAAGCACAACCCAACCAAGCCGCACTGCTTCTTAACACAGCGCGCCTCCAACCCGGAAGCCAGCCGCACCAATGTGTCGGAGGAAACACCGTGCACCCGCCCCCCTCGGTTAGCGCGCACTGCGCCCGGCCCGCCACAGGAGTCGCTGGAGCGCGATGAGACAAGGATATCCCTACCGGCCAAACCCTCCCTAACCCGGACGACGCTAAGCCAATTGTGCGTCGCCCCACGGACCTCCCGGTCGCGGCCGGCTGCGACAGAGCCTGGGCACGAACCCAGACACTCTGGTGGCGCAGCTAGCACTGCGATGCAGTYCTCTAGACCACTGCGCCACCCGGGAGGCCCACATTTGTATCTTTTAGCAATGTTTATTATCAGTATTCCTGTAAATTGATGTGGCTCTCTGCAAAATCAAAGGATGTTTTGTGACTTCTGAACCTAAGGCGCCAATGTAAACTCAGATTTTTGGATATAAATATGAACTTTACCGAACAAACATACATGAATTGTGTGACATGAAGTCCTATGAGTGTCATCTGATGAYGATCATCAAAGGTTAGTGATTAATTTGATCTATATTTCAGCTTTTTGTGAATCCTCTCTTTGGATGGATAAATGGCTATATTATTCTGTGAAAAGGCACTCGCCTAACATAATCGTTTGGTTTGCTTTCGTCGTAAAGCTTTTTTGAAACCGGACACTGTGGCTGGATTTACAACAAGTGTATCTTTAAAATGGTGTAAAATACATGTATGTTTAAGGAATTGTAATTATGGGATTTCTGTTGTTTTGAATTTGGCGCCCTGCACTTTCACTGGCTGTTGAAGAGGTGGGACGCTAACGTCTCACGTACCCTAGAGAGGTTAAGGGTCTATCTAGTAGGGAACTAACCCCACTTGGGATTTACCCCKTAGGACTTACCTTCTGTAGGTACCAGCATGCTCAGGCTTAACTTCTGGGACTTACCATATACCATAAAGCTACGACCGGTCATAATACAAGGGACTACTGATGAAGCTCAGGCTTTCTATGTCCATATCCTATAATTGGTTATACGACTCATCTCACCAAGGTCAGAATGAGTGATAACAGGTGTAGGAACTGTGCCTACCTTGTTTTTGGTGCCGGCTCCTGCTGTGTCACTGATTCTAAATCCCGATTTGGACTGTAAATCATGGTGAATCCTGCTCGCAGTGCCAACTGTTAGGTTCTAAATAAATGATCAAATCTCACGGACGATTAGTAAAGCTCAAACCAAGTTTATTCACCCAATGGGTCAGACAGCTGAACAGACAAAGACATGTTTCCACCAGCACAAGTATATATACCCCAATTTGGGTGAAGTCTCCTCCTCACCTCTAAACATGACATCTTTATTGCTAGGCAGGTGACGGAGGTAATAAACTGTTCCTTCTCCCTTAACTTCTTTCAGCTAGGGGGCAGAATTTTTATGTTTGGAAAAATTACTTTCCCAAGGTAAACGGTCTATTTCTCAGGCTCAGATATTAGAATATGCATTTAATTGACAGATTAGGATAGAAAACACTCTAAAGTTTCCAAAACTGTCAAAATATTGTCTGTGAGTATAACAGAACTGATTTTGCAGGCGAAAACCTGAGGAACTCCAACCCGGAAGTGCATATATATTTATTTTTTATCCCTGTTCCATTGCTTGCCCCTCCTCCACTTAAAGGGATATCAACCAGATTCCTTTTCCAATGGCTTCCTCAGGCTGTGACCAGCCTTTAGACATAGTTTCAAGCTTTAATTTTGAAAAATGAGCGAGATTTATCAAAACGCGTCAGGTGTCCTTTGATTAGTTCCTGCGCAGGAGAGATGTGGCTCGACATTTTCTTTCTCTGTAGTATTGAACATTTTACCGTCCGGTTGAAATATGATCGAATATGTATGTTAAAACTTCTTAAGACTAGTTGAAAAAAGGCGTACCCATTTGAAACTGCCTATTTCTCAGCCCCTGAAACCAGAATATGCATGTAATAGTCAGATTAGGATAGAAAACACTCTGAAGTTTCCAAAACTTTAAATTTTTTGTCTGTGAGTTAAACAGAACTGGTATTGCAGGCTAAAACCTGAGAAAAATCCAACCAGGAAGTGGCCCTGTTTTTGAGACCTCTCTGTTCCCATGCATACCTATTGCCCATTGAAAGGGATATCAACCAGACTTCTTTTTCTATGTCTTCCCTAAGGTGTCAACAGCCTTTAGACATAGTTTCAGGCTTTTATTTTGAAGAATGAGCGTGAAAGGGCACATTGCGTAAGTGGATAGGTGGGGGCTCTGAGTGATTTTTGCGCAAAAGTGAAAGGCAGCCATTGTTTCTCTCGGTCCTAGTGAAAAGCCAACTGTCCCGGTTGATATATTATCTAAAAGATATTTGAAAAACACCCTGAAGTTGGATCATAAACAACGTTTGACATGTTTCTGTGGACATTATGGATATAAATTGGATTTTTTTCCGGCGTTGTCGCGAACGTTTTTTCCGGTGGATTCCTGGGCATAACGCAGCAAACAGAGGTATTTGGATATAAAAAATATCTTTATGGAACAAAAGGAACATTTGCTGTCTAACTGGGAGTCTCGTGAGTGAATCCATCCGAAGATCATCAAAGGTAAACGATTAATTTGATTGCTTTCTGATTTTCGTGACCAAGTTACCTGACGCTAAGTGTTCTTATTGTTTTGTCGAGCGATCGATAAATTTACACAAATGCAAGTATTGCTTGCGCTGTAAAGCATAATTTCAAAATCTGAGACGACAGATGGATTAACAAAAGGCTAAGCTGTGTTTTGCAATATTGCACTTGTGATTTCATGAAATTATATTTTATTATATACCGTTCGCGCTAGGCTACGCTATGCTACGCTATGCTAGTCAGTGTTTCTGATGACAAATATCCCGGGTTCCGGGATGGGTGGTTCAGAAAGGTTAAAAACAACCTGAGGATTGATTATAAAAAACCTTTGACATGTTTCTATGAACATTACAGATACTTTTTGGAATTTTCGTCTGCCCTTCAGTACCGGAACGAGCTTATGGTTTTCTGAACATAACGCGCAAACCAAATGGCGGTTTTTGGTTATAAAACTAATCTTTATCGAACAAAAATAACATTTATTGTGTAACTGGGAGTCTCGTGAGTGCAAACATCCGAAGATTATCAAAGGTAAGCGATTCATTTTATTGCTTTTCTGACTTTCGTGACCAAGCTAATTTAAGGCTAGCTGTTCTAGCAGTGATTGATACACTCACAAATGCTTGGATTGCTTTCGCTGTAAAGCATATTTTCAAAATCTGACACGATAGGTGGATTAACAACAAGCTAAGCTGTGTTTTGGTATATTTCACTTGTGATTCCATGATTATAAATATTTTTAGTATTATTTATGAATTTGGCGCTCTGTAATTCAGCGGTAAAAGGGATCCGTGCGGCAAGAAGTTAATGTGACCTGACTTCGGCCTCCATTTCTCACCCTTATCAGTGACAGCAACCATGTTATTGCCTTTCCTTTACTCAGTGCATTCCAAGCCCCTGGCTCATATCCAACCTTAATTAACCCCACCATATACGTTCCTCCTACAGATAACCATTAACTTCTGGTGTAGAAACCAGACTGTGGCCCTTCTCATTTCCATAGGATTCCTAATGATTAAGTTGTTTCTTGGTTTCTTTGGTTTGTTCTAGGTTAGTTTGGTTGATTTTGATTTTGCTACCTGTGCTGTGAAAAATGTCTGTGCTTTTTTCTATTTGTTGGTGAGCTAACATAAATATATATTGTGTTTTCCCTGTAAAACATTGAAAAAATCGGACATGTTGGCTGGATTCACAAGATCTGTATCTTTCATTAGCTGTATTGGACTTGTTAATGTGTGAAAGTTAAATATTTCTAAAAAAATATTTTTTGAATTTCGCGCTCTGCCTTTTCAGTGGAATGTGGGAGGAGTTCCGCTAGCGGAACGGGAGAGTGAGACAGGTTAACAACATTTCAAGTTTAGAAGTCAGAACCCATTAGTAACCACAGTGTGGTTTGTTGATCAGATTTGTTGAATGTGCACCAATACACGTCCTTCTATCCCCACGGTCTGCATTCCATTGTCCTCTTTACCGCATCTATCGCCATTACCTCCCTGATTTCTTTCCAGGAGTTCAAACTCATTTTCATGTATTTTGAAATCCCTAGAAGAGCTATCATAAAGATGTATTTTATTTGTGGACTTGTTCTGATACTTTCGTCAAAGTTCTCCATGTTGGTTGTCAAGGATGTTGTCAAAGAAGTGAGTTTGTGTTTATACAGTATGTACCGCCCCCACCTACCATCAACCAATTATGTCAATGAGACCGCTCTCCTCTGTGTCACAGAGGCTCTTCGCTCTGCCAAAGCTGACTCTTTCTCCTAGGTTTTCATCCTCCTAGATTTATCCGCAGCCTTCGACACTGTGAACCATCATATCCTCCTCCCTCTCAAGGTTGGGCATCTCAGGCTCTGCACACTCCTGAAATGCATCCTACCTAGCAGGTTGCTCCTACCAGGTGGCGTGGAGAGGATCTGTCTCTGCACCACGTGCTCTCACTACTGGTGTCCCCCAGGGCTCGGTTCTAGGTCCTCTCCTATTTTCACTCGGCTCTGTCATATCCTCACATGTTCTCTCCTATCATTGCTATGCGGATGACACTCTACTCTTCTCCTTCTCCCCTTTGGACACCCAGGTAGCAATACGTACAGTGGGGAGAACAAGTATTTGATACACTGCCGATTTTGCAGGTTTTCCTACTTACAAAAGCATGTAGAGGTCTGTAATTTTTATCATAGTACACTTCAACTGTGAGAGACGGAATCAAAACAAAAATCCAGAAAAATCACATTGTATTTTTAAGTAATTCATTTGCATTTTATTGCATGACATAAGTATTTGATCACCTACAACCATAAGAATTCCAGCTCTCACAGACCTGTTAGTTTTTCTTTAGAAGCCCTCCTGTTCTCCAACTCATTACCTGTATTAACTGCACCTGTTTGAACTCGTTACCTGTATAAAAGACACCGTCCACACACTCAATCAACAGACTCCAACCTCTCCACAATGGCCAAGACCAGAGAGCTGTGTAAGGACATCAGGGATAAAATTTTAGACCTGCACAAGGCTGGGATGGGCTACGGACAATAGGCAAGCAGCTTGGTGAGAAGGCAACAACTGTTGGGCCAATTATTAGAAAATAGAAGAAAATAGAAGAAGTTCAAGATTATGGTCAATCACCCTCGGTCTGGGGCTCCATGCAAATCTCACCTCGTGGGGCATCAATGATCATGAGGAAGGTAAGGGATCAGCCCAGAACTACACGGCAGGACCTGGTCAATGACCTGAAGAGAGCTGGACCACAGTCTCAAAGAAAACCATTAGTAACACACTACGCCGTCATGGATTAAAATCCTGCAGCGCACACAAAGTCCCCCTGCTCAAGCAGGCGCATGTCCAGGCCCGTCTGAAGTTTGCCAATGACCATCTGGATGATCCAGAGGAGGAATGGGAGAAGGTCATGTGGTCTGATGATTCAAAAATAGAGCTTTTTGGTCTAAACCCATCATCGCCTGTTTGGAGGAAGAAGAAGATGAGTACAACCCAAGAACACCATCCCAACCGTGAAGCATGGAGGTGGAAACATCATTCTTGGGGATGCTTTTCTGCAAAGGGGACAGGACGACTGCCACCTATTGAGGGAGGATGGATGGGGCATGTAGTGCGAGATCTTAGCCAACAACCTCCTCCTCAGTAAGAGCATTGATGATGGGTCGTGGCTGGTCTTCCAGCATGACAACACCCGAAAACACACAGCCAGGGCAACTAAGGAGTGGCTCGTAAGAGTATCTCAAAGGTCCTGGAGTGCCATAGCCAGTCTCCAGACCTGAACCAATAGAAAATTTTGGAGGGAGCTGAAAGTCCGTATTGCCCAGCGACAGCCCCGAAACCTGAAGGATCTGGAGAAGGTCTGTATGGAGGAGTGGGCCAAAATCCCTGCTGCAAGTGTGTGCAAACCTGGTCAAGAACTACAGGAAACGTATATCTCTGTAATTGCAAAACAAAGGATTCTCGTACCAAATATTAATTCTGCTTTTCTGATGTATCAAATACTTATGTCATGCAATAAAATGCTAATTAATTACTTAAAAATCATACAATGTGATTTTGGGATTTTTGTTTAAGATTCCGTCTCTCACAGTTGAAGTGCACCTATGATAAAAATTACAGACCTCTACATGCTTTTTAAGTAGGAAAATCTGCAAAATCGGCAGTGTATCAAATACTTGTTCTCCCCACTGTATCTCTGCGTGCCTGGCAGACATCTCAGCTTGAATATCGGCCCACCACCTCAACCTCAACAAAACAGAGATGCTCTTCTTCCTGGGGAAGGACTTCCCACTCCAAGACTTCACCATCATGGTTGACAACTCCACAGTGCCCCCTCCCAGAGTGCAAAGAACCTGGATAACACCCTGTTGTTCTTTGCAAATATGTTTGCACTGACTCGCTCCTGCAGGTTCACACTCTACAACATCTGTAGAGTACGACCTTTCCTCACACAGTAAGCGGTGCAGGTCCTAATCCAGACACTTTTCATCCCCCGTCTAAACTACTCTAACTCTCTGTAGACTACGCTCCCCACTTGTCATCAAGCCCTCCTGGTGTTCAACCTTCCTAAGTTCTCCCATGTCACCCCACTCCTCCGCACACTCCATTGACTTCCAGACGAAGCTTGCATCATCTTCAAGACCCTGGTGCTTGCCTACTCTGGTGCTGCCCATCCTTATTGTCAGGCTATGCTCAAACAAAACATTCAAACCTGAGCACTCCGCTTTTCCGCCTCTGTTCTATTGCTTCTATAAGGGTGTCTGCTAAATGACTAAAATGTAAATGCATATCCATTGCTTAGCTGGAATGGAATTTTGTATACTGTATATTCGACTGATATGGGGTTGTCTCACCTACAGTTGAAGTCGGAAGTTTACATACACCTTAGCCAATTACATTTAAACTCKGTTTTTCACAATTCCTGACATTTAATCCTAGTAAAAATTCCCTGTCTTAGGTCAATTAGGATGACCACTTTATTTTAAGAATGTGAAATCTCAGAATAATAATAGAGAGAATTATTTATTTCAGCTTTTATTTATTTCATCACATTCCCAGTGGGTCAGAAGTTTCCATACACTCAATTAGTATTTGGTAGCATTGCCTTTAAATAGTTTAACTTGGGTCAAACGTTTCYGGTAGCCTTCCACAAGCTTCCCACAATAAGTTGGGGAGAAATTTATGGTCCATTCCTGCCCTAACAGAGATGGTAATACCGAGTCAGGTTTGTATGCTCCTTGCTCACACACGCTTTTTCAGCTCTGCCACAAATGTTCTATAGTACTGAGGTCAGGTCTTTGTGATGGCCATCCAATACCTTGACTTTGTTGTCCTTAATACACAATACATTTAAAAAAGCGCACTAGACAGGATTACCTAGACATAACTGACCAGCTCAAAATAGACAGAAGTGTCATATATGGCAGACAATCTCAACTCATCTCTCAGCATGTCATTATCTCAGCCAATCATGGCTAGTTTGAAGGTTGCTTACTTTTTTCTGTGGCTAAACCAACTAGGCTCATAATTAAAATGTTTTATTCGTATTTACAGATGGCATACAAGTTCACATGTTCGAGAAGGCATTTCTGCCCAAAAAAAGCATTTTGATAAAACTAAAATTACATTCAAATGGCTCTCCTGTGAAGTAGTGACCCGCAACATACGCCTAGTTTCCTGAAACGATCACATTTGTCCTTCCAATTTGTTCAGTTCAATGCAATAGCATCACCAGTGATGGAAACCTTGTTTCATATATATTTGTTCAATATGAGCATGATTTAT
Organism: Salvelinus sp. IW2-2015; assembly: GCF_002910315.2. Taxonomy (NCBI): domain Eukaryota; kingdom Metazoa; phylum Chordata; class Actinopteri; order Salmoniformes; family Salmonidae; genus Salvelinus; species Salvelinus sp. IW2-2015. The sequence goes on along the minus strand of NC_036855.1, from coordinate 38,208,187 downwards.
TCCACCCATGTCTTGATTATAATTGTGACCAACATTTGTGTGCGTCACAGGAACTCAAAACACTTAGCTAGATTGCTAACTCTATATATTATCATGTTGCTAGATAATGATTTACGCTAATTGATTAAACGATCAGTTAAAACAATAAAAAAATATACACTGCTCAAAAAAATAAAGGGACACTAAAATAACACATCCTAGATCTGAATGAATAACTATTCTTATTAAATACTTTTTTCTTTACATAGTTGAATGTGCTGACAACAAAATCACACAAAAATATCAATGGAAATCAAATTTATCAACCCATGGAGGTCTGGATTTGGAGTCACACTCAAAATTAAAGTGGAAACCACACTACAGGCTGATCCAACTTTGATGTAAAGTCCTTAAACAACAAAATGAGGCTCAGTAGTGTGTGTGGCCTCCACGTGCCTGTATGACCTCCCTACAACGCCTGGGCATGCCCCCTGATGAGGTTGGCATCCGCCAACTCCTGGACAGTCTGTGGTGCAACGTGGCGTTGGTGGATGGAGCGAGACATGATGTCCCAGATGTGCTCAATTGGATTCAGGTCTGGGGAACGGGCGGGCCAGTCCATAGCATCAATGCCTTCCTCTTGCAGGAACTGCTGACACACTCCAGCCACATGAGGTCTAGCATTGTCTTGCATTAGGAGGAACCAGACCAACCGCACCAGCATATGGTCTCACAAGGGGTCTGAGGATCTCATCTCGGTACCTAATGGCAGTCAGGCTACCTCTGGCGAGCCCATGGAGGGCTGTGCGGCCCCCCAAAGAAATGCCACCCCACACCATGACTGACCCACCGCAACCGGTCATGCTGGAGGATGTTGCAGGCAGCAGAACGTTCTCCACGGCATCTCCAGACTGTCACGTTCGTCATATGTGCTCAGAGTGAACCTGCTTTCATCTGTGAAGAGCGGGCGCCAGTGGCGAATTTGCCAATCGTGGTGTTCTGACCGTTTGAGCAGACACATGCACATTTGTGGCCTGCTGGAGGTAATTTTGCAGGGCTCTGGCAGTGCTCCTCCTGCTCCTTCTTGCACAAAGGCGGAGGTAGCGGTCCTGCTGCTGGTTGTTGCCCTCCTACGGCCTCCTCCAGTCTCCTGATGTACTGGCCTGTCTCCTGGTAGCGCCTCCATGCTCTGGACACTACGCTGACAGACACAGCAAACCTTCTTGCCACAGCTCGCATTGATGTGCCATCCTGGATGAGCTGCACTACCTGAGCCACTTGTGTGGGTTGTAGACTCCGTCTCTCTGCTACCACTAGAGTGAAAGCACCGCCAGCATTCAAAAGTGACCAAAACATCAGCCAGGAAGCATAGGACTGAGAAGTGGTCTGTGGTCACCACCTGCAGAACCACTCCTTTATTGGGGTGTCTTGCTAATTGCCTATAATTTCCACCTTTTGTCTATTCCATTTGCACAACAGCATGTGAAATTTATTGTCAATCAGTGTTGCTTCCTAAGTGGACAGTTTGATTTCACAGAAGTGTGATTGACTTGGAGTTACATTGTGTTGTTTAAGTGTTCCCTTTATTTTTTTGAGCAGTGTACTTTCCAGCGGTAGGCCTATGGATGCTACTTGATGTAGGCCTATTCAAATGGCGTGCTCTGTTTGGCTTCGCTCAGGGGGCGCATCAAAATCATAAGGGAAATTCCATGGTAACGTAATTACGTTTTACATTTTTTAATAACTTTTTTTTTTACTTTAAAATGTATGCCAAAAAAAAAACATTGATTTAAAAGTTTTACAAACCATGCAACTCTATGCACAAGGACTACTTTTAACAAATTCCACAGAAAAATGTACAAAAACAAATTTAGTGGAAGAACTGTGTAGATGCAAACTTTGGTAATGGAATTACGGAATTACTCTCTCAGGTTTTTATGCAACCACGTTTTCCAAAAACTCTGGTAGCCTTTTAAATTRGTACCCGTATATGGGTTGAAAATTTCACTGACAAACTCTTTGATTGAAACACAGTTTCTGTACAGTAACATGCAATACATGACATCAGAGCGGCTTCTCTGCACTTCACAGCGCTGTGTAGGTTTTGACTGACAGCCGTTCTGAACTTCAGCAACTCACTTAACAAGAAGTTGCCCSCATCTCTCCCACTAATTAGGCAACTTTTGCAAGTGTTTTGTTGTCTGAGTGAGGGAAATGCTGTATATCAAGAGGACTCTACGTATTTAGAAAGAAGAGACGTTGAGGATTATAATAAATACTGCTTTGATGTCATACAAGCAAGCCAAATGTGAACTTCACATTTCCATATCATAAAACTCATGTCATATACAGTGTCAACGTTTTTTAGCACTGTTTTATGTACAGTTACAAGATGACATGGCGTCATACCCTGGGTTGTTCTGAACAGAATAAGCCTATGTTTATCTACGCATCTGAATGCACTCATGACTCCTTTCAATGCCCACCAAAATTAGGATTTGTTTCCCTGAATTGCATTGTGAAAGCCTAACACTGTAATATCATATTTTATATCTTATCTACAGTAGTCATGTTGGCAATAGAACAAGCTATCAAATGATGCCCACCAAACCCAGATTGATATTTATAATGGAACATTTTTAGATTGCGTTAACAACAGTAATTGTGTGATGGCGGGGATGCAGGGTTGTGTTCCAAACAAAACAACTACAATTGTGCTTGCTCTAGTTCCTCAACGGCACAGCTAGGAGATATTTAAAAAAAAGCACCTAATAGTTGAAGACTTTTCTTTGAGTCATAAAAGTGCATTGAAATTACTTAGGAACTGTGCACACATTAGAGAGGTGTGTAGTCACTTGGGGACAGCGGTTAGTCCCCTCACTGAATTTATGTTGCACCTACCCCACATTTTCTAGAAATATTATTTTCACGTTACAGAGTATTTTCAGATTTCAATATCAACACGTGTCAAAGTACAGTAAATGTAAAATGCACATTAAATGAAAAGTTGTTTGGATTCAGTCGTGTGTCAGGTGAACTGTTATGTTTTTGGTCTAATAATTTCCCCATCATCTCCAAACTGTTCCCTTTCAATTACTACCATGGTTATGTATATTATTTTCATATTTCTGAACTATAGTTAGTGAAGTGGGTTTACTCCCAGTAATGGAATTATAGTAACGTAATTACATCATGGGTACCTGATCTGTACTACCGAAGATATGCATACTTATTGTTATGAATGTCATTCTCATGTTTCACAAGTTTGAACATCACAGTTCAGCACAGCAGAGCACAGTCGAGTACAGTGCAGTACAATACAGCACAGCAGAGCAAAGTAGGGTAGAGTAGAGTAAAGTCCACTACAGTAGAGCAGGGGTTCCCAAACGTTTTCACTCGGGGCCCCACGTCCAGCATTGGCAAATATCTAGTGCCCCACCTGTGTGCACGCGCGACGTCTATTTCTATCGCGCTGTTCACACTCCTCTTGTTGGTGGAGAGAATTTTTCAGGTTTTAAGCTATTATCTTGCAATTTTATACATTTTGCCATGTCTAATGTGTATTCATGTGGTATTTAGGTGACAAYAAATGTACAACAATATTTATGGGCTAAAAAAAACAAAAACAAAAACATTAGCTGACATGGGCTAGTTGATCTGGACATTTCTGACAAGTTATAAATAGTTCTCTAAAGTTTGCAATGACTAACATGACAAGAGGAACTGATGATGCACTACCCAATTTCAAAACTGCACTTTGTGATTTCTACTATTACAACTTTCAAGAGTAAGTTTAAAGCCGGACTGAGGTACGGACCCCCGCCGACCCCTCGTGCCCCCCACCCCTCGTGCCCCCCACCCCTAGGCCGCGCGCCCCACAGTTTGGGAACCACTGCAGTAGAGTACAGTAGAGTACAGTACAATTCACTACAATATACTGTACTCTCCTGTACTATACTCGGTTTCTTTACTGTACTCTACTATTGTATTGGACTGTACTCTGTTGTGCTCTACTCACTGTACAGTACTCTGCTGTGCTGTAATCAGTACTGTACTGTACTTTGCTATCCAAACTGCCCCCTATGGGCATGATGCTTCTGACCAGCGTCCTCATCCACTGAGTACCGATCCGACATCAGACGTCCASGTTGAAAAGTAGTTGAAATTTGGTCTGGTTAACCTTGATGTTAACCTCCACAGACAGACCGGACCAAATCTGAACCCATCATAGCATGTGCCCCACTCAAATGCATACTGTAAAACATTTTTTCTCTGTAATACTACCAGCCCAGATAGGTGGGTTTTGGTAACGAATTACAAGGCACAAGGCAATATTTCTTAACCTTCCAGAAGGTAACAATTTCTCAAAAACTAAATATATGTTGATATTAGTTGGCAGGGGTTTTTAAGTCAACATTATTGTGTTTTGATGTATAACTGATATCGTTTAAGACTTTTTCTGGTCAATGTTTTCTAAGAACCCTTTTCCATCTATTTATCCAAAAATCAAAGCCTTTAATATCACATTTTTAAGATGGATTTTTTTTTAAGTACTCTTAGCTTTCGTTTGTGCACATGGGTCCTTTTTGATGGAAATATCCATATACTACATAGCCTTTTCCGGTGGTGAAGTGGTGCTATGAACTCAATATTGAGAGCTGAGAAATACATTATTCACTCACAGAAGCTGTGACTATCCTCTATGTAACGGTCATATGGTTGTGTTTATTAGAATGCACCCCTCTCTCTCGTCCGTGCACAGAGTAGGGAGAGGGAGTAGCTCGCTCACACAGCAGCCGACAGCGAAACAGGGACAGGAATAGAGAAATGGTTCATATGGTTTATTTTTTTATCAATTGCATATTTCTGTATTWATTTTTTTATAGCAAATTGTGAATCAAAATGTAAATTAAAATAATCAAATAATTATTTCATATATTTTACATGTGATAAGGCCACACAGAGGTCCAGAGATAATTACAAACACCTGATAATATGAAGTATCCAAAAACGCCACAAGGTGTCATCTTATAAAATTCAGAAAAAATCTTGAAAGTTACCAAAATTCTGGTAGTTTACTGGTAAACACCCCAAAGTTTCCAGTAATATACCCTTTCTTAGCAACCCTACTTGCTCCATACGATGACTTTATTGCTTCAGCGTAAGTGCATGGTCCATTGCATGTGTTCGTTGACAGTCTGATTTTAAAGCCTAGATGAAAGGCATCATTAGTCATGCATCACATATCATTGCCCTCTTACCTTAACGTCCTTCCACCAAGGTCAACATCAACTATATACAGTATTTAGATATTTTTCAAAGTATATAAGGGTCTTTCTATAAACTAGGGTACCAGTGAGCATTTCTTGCAGTGGACTGTTTGGAGCTGTTACAATGTCATTAATGATAATTTGACATTTTATCACGTGAATACATTAATATATAAACACAGATACATTCAATGTTATTAGAGTTGAATCAAAACCTAATGTCACGCCCTGACCTTAGAGATCCTTTTTATGTCTCTATTTTGGTTTGGTCAGGGCGTGAGTTGGGGTGGGCATTCTATGTTTTGGCTGGGTATGGTTCTCAATCAGGGACAGCTGTCTATCGTTGTCTCTGATTGGGAACCATACTTAGGTAGCTTTTTTAACCACCGTTCTTTGTGGGAAGTTGACTTTGTTTAGGGCACATAGCCTTTGAGCTTCACGGTTTGTGTTTGTAGTGTTTATTGTTTTGTTCGGCGTCATTTTTATCTAATAAAAAGAAAATGTACGCTCACCACGCTGCACCTTGGTCCTCCTCCTTCAACAGCCGTGACAGAACTTCCCACCACCAAAGGACCAAGCAGCGTGGTAAGGAGGAGCAGTGTGGCCAGGGGTATGAGACAACCTGGGAGGAGGTAGAGAGGTGGTCGGTCGACCCAGGGAGAGTGCCAGAGCCCGCCTGAGATTCTATGGAGCAGTGTGAAGAGGGATACCGGAGGATGGAGTCGGCGAGACGAACACGGCTGGCAAGGAAGCCCGAGAGGCAGACCCCACATCTCTTTTTGGGGGGGGGAACACGGGGAGTGTGGCAGAGTCAGGTTGGAGACGTGAGCCAACTCCCCGTGCTTACCGTGGCGGGTGTCGTACTGGTCAGGCACCGTGTTATGCAGTGGAGCACACGGTGTCTCCAGTACGCGTTCTTAGCCCGGTACGCTACATCCCAGCTCCCCGCATCTGCCGGGCTAGGGTGAGCATCCAGCCAGGACGGATTGTGCCAGCCCTGCTCTCCAGACCTCCAGTGCGTCTCCTCGGGCCAGGATATCCTGCGCCGGCTCTGCGCACTGTGTCTCCAGTGCGTCTGCACAGCCCAGTGCGTCCTGTGCCTGCGCCCCGCACGTGCCAGGCCAAAGTCACCATCCAGCCAGGACGGGTTGTGCAGGCTCTTAGCTCGAGTTCTCCAGTGCGCCTCCACGGCCCAGTGTATCGGGTGCCTCCAGCGACGACGGTGCCCAGTCCGGAGCCTCCAGCGATGACGGTGCCCTGTCCGGAGCCTCCAGCGACTACTGTGCCCAGTCCGGAGCCTCCAGCGACGAGGGTGCCCAGTCCGGAGCCTCCAGCGACGAGGGTGCCCAGTCCGGAGCCTCCAGCGACGAGGGTGCCCAGTCCGGAGCCTCCAGCRACGAGGGTGCCCAGTRCGGKGCCTCCAGCGACGAGGGTGCCCAGTCCGGAGCCTCCAGCAACGAGGGTGCCCAGTCCGGGGCCCGCTACGAGTGTCCCCAGTCCGGGGTCGGCTGCGAGGGTCCCTGCACCAGAGGTGCCACCAAAGTGGGGTAAGCCAGCGGTGGAGTGGGGTCTGCGTCCCGCACCTGAGCCGCCGCCGCGGATAGATGCCCACCCAGATCCTCCCCTATGGGTTTAGGTTTTGCGGCCGGAGTCTGCACCTTTGGGGTGGGGTACTGTCACGCCCTGACCTTAGTTCCCTTTTATGTCTCTATTTTGGTTTGGTCAGGGTGTGAGTTGGGGTGGGCATTCTATGTTTTGTTCTATGTTTTCTATTTCTATGTGTTTGGCCTAGTGTGGTTCTCAATCAGAGGCAGCTGTCTATCGTTGTCTCTGATTGAGAATCATACTTAGGTAGCCTTTTCCCACCTGTGTTTGTGGGTAGTTGTTTTCTGTTTTGTGTGAGTACCTGACAGAACTGTTGCGTTTTGTTCCACTTTTGTTTTTTTGTTCAGGTTATAATAAACATCATGAACACGTACCACGCTGTGCTTTGGTCTACTCCTTCTTCCTCAGACGAACATCGTTACAGTTATTTTCATTATATTAACACACACACAGTGATTTATTAGACATAAATTGATGATTTAAAAAATGTAATTACAAAGACTGCATGGGGGCTTTAATAGCTGTTAAATACTTGCTTCCTCTGTCTTCGGGAGAATCTCAATTGCTTTGATTCGTCGCATCGTCTATCCTTGTCTCGTTCTCAAAACCCATTGGATGAGAATGTCAGAGGTCCTTCCTCTCACCTTCTTATCCAATGGGTTTTGAGAAGGAGGAGAGACACCGTGAGGAATCAAAGACATGCAATTTAGATTTTTGCCTCGTTTCACCTCCCTCTCAAAGCACACTGGGGGAGAGGAGGGAAGGTTCCTTCCCTCAGGCCACAATGCACTTTCAAGGAGAGGCAAGGAGAGGAGGCAACAAAGACAGGAAGCAATACTTTTCCGGCTAGTTTTCAGACACAGACTCTCTCTCACGCACACACACACAATGCTTAAAGAGTTTACTGATTATAACGATTTCATTTTTGGTTATAATTATTGTAAATTATTTTGTTGACAGAACAAACTCATTGTATTATATAAACTATTAAAACATATAGAAATGCTGTTGTTTATCTTTTTAATTCTTCAGAAATGTTTAGCATGGCTATAAATGATAGAGAAGTGGACTAAAAGACCTGCCAAATGGGCATGACAAAGAAACATGTGGTGTCCATGTTTCCTGTGACATTTTGAATGACATGCACAGTGCCTTCGGAAAGTATTCAGACCCCTTGACTTATTCCACATTTTGGCAGGTTACAGCCTTATTCTAAAATTGATTCATTTGTAGTTTTTTTCTAAATCAATCTACACACAATACCCCATAATGACAAAGAAAACAGGATTTGAAAACTGAAATATCACYTTTACATAAGTATTCAGACCCATTACTCAGTACTTTGTTGTAACACCTTTGGCAGCGATTACAGCCTAGAGTCTTCTTGGGTATGATGCTACAAGCTTTGCACACCTGTATTTGTGGAGTTTCTCCAATTCTTCTCTGTAGATCCTCTCAAACTCTGTCAGGTTGGATGGGGAGCATTGCTACACAGCTATTTTTAGGTCTCTCCAGAGATGTCCGATCGGGTTGAAGTCTGGGCTCGGCTGGGCCACTCAAGGACATTCAGAGACTTGTCTTGGCTGTGTGCTTAGGGTCGTTGTCCTGGTGGAAGGTGACCCTTCACCCCAGTCTGAGGTCCTGTGTGCTCTGGAGCAGGTTTTTATCAAGGATCTCTCTGTACTTTGCTCCGTTTATCTTTGCCTCAATCCTGACTAGTCTCCCAGTCGCTGAAAAACATCCCCACAGCATGATGCTACCACCACCATGCTTCACTGTAGTGATGGTGCCAGGTTTCCTCCAGATGTGACGCTTGGCATTCAGGCCAAAGAGTTCAGTCTTGGTTTCATCAGACCAGTTTCTCATGGTCTGAGTCATTTAAGTGCCTATTGGCAAACTCCAAGCGGGCAGTCATGTGCCTTTTACTGAGGAGTGGCTTCCATCTGGCCACTCCACCATAAAGATGCTGCAGAGATGGTTATCATTCTGGAAGATTCTCCCATCTCCACAGAGGAACTCTGGAGCTCTGTCAGAGTGACCATCGGGTTCTGCCACAAATTCAACGGCGTGTTTGGCGTTTGATGCTGAAGGCTTGATTCCCTGGATACGGGTAGGACAAATTATTGACTATYTGAGGAGAGAGAGAGAATCGGAAAAGATGGCTCTGGCAACAATAAGCTTGCTACCACCATTTGATTCTAAAAATCAGGAATGGGAGGAGTACTGTGAAATAACGGAACATTTCTTTGCTGCTAATAAAACAACTGATGCCGCTATACAGAAATCCATAGTCATAAGCGTTGTCGGTGCACAGACGTACAGCTTATTGAGAAACCTGTTGAGCCCAGATAAACCAGGAGAAAAGTCATTCATAGATCTAGTCGATCTATTAAAAAAATCACTTCATCCCCAAACCCAGTGAGATTCACGTTTGACTCACGCATGAGAGAACCTACAGAATCAGTGGGCGAATATGTGGCTGAGTTGAGAACTAGTACTGGACTGTAACTATTTWTTTWTTTATTTCACCTTTAACCAGGTAGGCTAGTTGAGAACAAGTTCTCATTTACAACTGCGACCTGGCCAAGATAAAACAAAGCAGTGCGACACAAACAACAACACAGAGTTGACATGGAATAAACAAGCGTACAGTCAATAACACAATAGAAAAAAGAAAGTCTATATATGGTGTGAGGAGGTAGGCAATAAATAGCCCATAGTAGCGAGGTAATTACAATTTAGCTGATTAACACTGGAGTGATACATGAGCAGATGTGCAAGTAGAGATACTGGTGTGCAAAAGAGCAGAAAGGTAAATAAAAACAATATGGGGATGAGGTAGGTAGTTTGGGTGGGCTATTTACAGATGGACTATGTATAGCTGCAGCGATCGGTTAGCTGATGTTTAAAGTTGGTGAGGGAAATATATGTCTCCAGCTTCAGCAATTTTTGCAATTCGTTCCAGTCACTGGCAGCAGAGAACTGGAAGGAAAGGTGGCCAAATTAGGTGTTGGCTTTGGGGATGACCAGTGAGATTTACCTGCTGGAGCGCGTGCTACGGGTGGGTGTTATCGTGACCAGTGAGCTGAGATAAGGCTGAGCTTTACCTAGCATAGATTTATAGATGACCTGGAGCCAGTGGATCTGGCGACGAATATGTAGCGAGGGCCAGCTGACTAGAGCATACAGGTCGCAGTGGTGGGTGGTATGAGAGGCTTTGGTAACAAAACGGATAGCACTGTGATAAACTGCATCCAGTTTGCTGAGTAGAATATTGGAAGCTATTTTGTAGATGACATCGCCGAAGTCGAGGATCGGTAGGATAGTCAGCTTTACTAGGGTAAGTTTGGCGGCGTGAGTGAAGGAGGCTTTGTTGCGAAATAGAAAGCCAATTCTAGATTTGATTTTGGATTGGAGATGTTTAATAATAGAGTCTGGAAGGAGAGTTTACATTCTAGCCAGACACCTAGGTATTTGTAGTTGTCCACATATTCTAGGTCAGAACCGTCCAGGGTAGTGATGCTAGTCGGGCGGGCGGGTGCCGGCAGCGAACGGTTGAAGAGCATGCATTTGGTTTTACTAGCGTTTAAGAGCAGTTTAAGAGTGTTGTATGGCATTGAAGCTCGTTTGGAGGTTAGTTAACACAGTGTCCAAAGAAGGTCCAGATGTATACAGAATGGTGTCGTCTGCGTAGAGGTGGATCAGAGAATACCTCCAGACACTCCAGCTACCACTCTAATCAAGTGATAGAAAGTGAGTGCGCAGACGCAGAGCAAGCATTCTCAATGTACAGTGTACATGGGGCGAATATGAAAAAGGTGAATCCTTTCATTGTGGAAATGGGAATAAATGGATTTAAGGTACCGTTTGAAATAGACACAGCATGTAATACCACACTGATGAACAGGTCCCAATTCTATATGAAGTGGAAAAACGTTTGAGTGCCTAAACTGAGAGGCACCCCCATTAAACTCAAAATGTGCACAGGGGAGAAGATCACTGTGATTGGAGTTGCTGATGTTCAAGTGGAATATCAAGGACAAAAGAAAAGTCTGCCTCTCTTAGTAGTGGAAGGTACTGGCCCCAGTTTACTAGGGAGAGGGTGGTTTGAGGAAATACATTTGAACTGGGATGAAATCGAACATGTCACCACAGAGACATTGACACTGCAGGAGGTGCTGTCAAAGCATGAGTGTGTTTTCGAAGAAGAGCTAGGGACATTAAAAGGGGTTCCAGCTACCATTCGTGTTGGATAAAGCTTCAGAAGTACTTGACCATAAACACCCACAGAGGGATGTTTACCTATAAACGCTTACCATTCGGGGTGTCATCTGCACAAGCTATCTTCCAAAGAACCATGGAGGGAGATCTGCAGGGGATACCCAAGGTAGCAGTTTACCTCGACGACATTATTGTCATGGGAGTCACGAAGGAGGAACATCTCAGAAACTTGGGTGAAGTTTTGAGAAGGATGGAAGGGGCAGGTCTACGGCTGAAGAGGAGCAAGTGTACACTGTTAGCTGATGAAGTGCAGTACCTGGGTCACAAGGTGGATGCCAAGGGGTTACACACTGTCAAAGCTAAAGTGAGGGCTGTAGTGGAAGCTCCAGCTCTGACAAATGTTACAGAGCAGAAAACCTATCTAGGCTTACTGAACTATTATCATCGCTTCCTCCCTAAGCTCTCTACCCTCTTAGCTCACCTGCATCAACTGTTAAGGAAGGATTTGGCCTGGAAATGGTAAGAAAGACAGGACGTTCCATCCGGGGATCTGGATCAATGCATAAATGAGCAGGACAGGACATTGGAACGTTCCCCAGAGTTGCAGTTGGACAAACCACCTCAGACCAACAATGCTCAAATCTATTTTAGAATWAGGCTGTAACGTAACAAAATGTGAAAAAGTCAAGGGGTCTGAATACTTTCTGAAGGCACTGTAGATGATTTGTTGTTTCTAGGCGGTGTTATGGTCTCATTGTATCTACCTAGAATTGTATTCCTGTAACTACACAAGTAAAGCTGCAAGAAAATCAGTTGATAGATCAATAAGAAAGAGTTCCATACCTCTCTGCCAATAATAGCCAGTTTTCCCCTCCCCACTCCCAGACAGAGCTAAACTGTTGCTTGAGAAATTGCTCTTTGCTAAGAAGCCATTTTTGTTTCTTTCTGACCATTTTAATTTAAAAAGAAATCACAGTAAGGTAATTTATTGATACCCAGACATGATTTGATATTGAGATAAAAAACAAATGGAGGATAGGTCTACTCTGCTCTGACAGAACATGTCTTTTTAATAACAGCTGCCTGCTGTTCTTGCTGCAGGGATACCAAAGTGCTGCTTAGAGCCTTTATTTATAATGCATGGAAAGTCAGCTCGAAAGGATGAGCCCAAGAACTCTACTTGGAATAGGCAACATTAAAGAGGGATGAGCCTCCACTCTGAAAGCAGATTTGGGGGCTTTTTTATAAGCTCAAATAATACCATATGTCAGGAAAGTTATGATTGGCCACAACTTTATCCAGATCTGTCCAAAAGAAAACCAGGCCCTTAACAAGCTATGGAAACACAAAATGGATGATAACTGGGCCACAACTGGGCTTATTGGGTTTCAACTGGGCAAGGGCTCTAAATGGTTCTTAGCTGGTGCCAGTTGAGTTAACATTTGGGCCGGACATGGACAAACCCACGTCCCAAATGGGCCCTGGATAATTTTTTTGATGAGCTGTAAATGGGCAATCTGATGTTATTTTTTCAGGAATAATGATTAACACGATTGGGTCCCAACCATTTTGGTCACAAACAGGAAAACCCATGTTGTCTATAAAATGGTTCCCAATTGGGCCCTTCACCAATGTTTTTATGGGCTGTAAGTGGGCTACCTGGTGTGAATAGGGTCAGGGACTGTCTCTGGGAACAAGTCGGGCTTACTACCTGGGTCACACATGAGTAAACCCTTGAGGGCTATAACAGCTGATCTGGCAAAAGAGCTGGTCTGATTGGTCAAAAAAATTCTCAGAATTGGGCTGCTTGTGTAAACGCAGCCATAAGGATCCATTTTGTAGCCCACATAGGTTTGTTAATGTCTGGCCCAAGAGATTAACCCAACTAGGTACCAGCTAAAATTAGTATTTAGATCCCTTGGATAAAGTCTGAAATGTTGCACTAGATCAGCAGCCTAAATACTTGATGTGTTCTTTTCACAGCTACCTATGAACAGGCCCAGATTAAACATAAAAAGGCAGAGTAGACTTCTGATCTGCAGACGCTCAGACATGGATGAAGACGAGTCAGGACCTGACAGTGGTAACACAGACACAGCAGCACTACCCGAGGCTGATATCCATATGAATACTGTCCAGAATGTGGAGGCGATGGAGCAAAAGTTACTCAACACAGCTTTGTAGGTGCTATGAGTGGTAGGTGCTATGAAATGATTTTTTTTACTAAAAAACGTTCTTGTAGTGTTTTGTGAAAGTTAGCAATCAGGTTTTCAACATGGTAACCACATGTGGGGCCAGCATATAACGACACAGGGCGAGACACAGGAGGCAGATGGTTTGAGTCTCTGATATTTATTAGAATACAAGGGGCAGGCAGTAGGCAGGTTGAGGACAGGCAGAAGTTCATTAACCAGGTCAGAGTTCCTAGTGCAGCTGCCCACCTTGCAATTTCTCCTGCGCAATGGCTCCCGTGAATCTTTGCTGCTGCCTTGTACCTGATATGTTTCTCACGTAGCCCGTGTGCCAGACTCATTATGAAGTCTGTCCTACTCGTGTTGTTCATGCACTGCTTGAACAACATGTGTACGTTGATAGTAGCCAAGTTCAAGCATGTTGTCGAACACAGCAGCAGGCCAGAGGAGTGTTCCTCCTTTTACCTAGTAAAGGCGTGCCATCTGATACGAAACGTTATCCAACACTCGCTCACCTGCTGCCCGATATGGATCCTTTCCAAGATATCGAAAGCCGTTCAGCCTGAATCAGAATAATAAATCAGAGATGTCGTGAACAGTGGCCAGTTATCCTGTTTTGAGCCCCAAATGTTTTTGCAAAAATGTAATTTAAAATATATATTTATTTATTTATTTTTTGGGGGGGCTTGCCTGTTTTGCATGTTATTTTGGCATTAATAATGTGTCACATTAGTTTGCAAACAATGCAAAAAATATATATCATTGACTTAATGAAGCCTTAAACAAACAGGCAGCTCCAAAATGTAGGTGTTTCAGCCTAGCTCAGTGCTTTCTGTGGTGGAGCAGGCCAGCAGAAAATAGGAGCATTGCACCGTGATTGGCTCAGTGTTCTGTCACTCATGGGGACACTACGTCACCCGCCTTTAGTAAGGGTAGACATCAAGAATGTGAGCCCTTTGGGTTCTAACATAGAGTTACATTTGAATTGCCCTTCCAAGAAGGCTCAAGGTCATTGGCCACAGATAAAATGACGTCAAATCACGTTATATCTACAGTAGCTTTGATTGGACTTACTATTCTCATTTTTCAAGCTGAGTATGTGCGCACACTCATTCGGTTCATCTAGCCACCAGCCAAACTAAAGCATGCTGACACCTTAACAAAGCATGTGCATCCATTCCGCTTGGTCTTGCCATTGTAAATTGTGCAGCTTATTCCAAGTAGGCCTAGAGTAGACTAATAAAACTGCTTAGATGCGGTGTACTGATATAGGCTACACCATTTTGAGATAAATAGAATAGATTAATACAAAAGAATGGCCCGGCCTGTTCTTTATTCACAATTGGTAATTACATAATTATGCATCGTTCACTTCCCCTCACTCATCAGCTCACCCATTCTCCCCTTTCCTTTCCCATCATACTATACTTTGTTTATTTAATCTGTTATATGTGTGAAATTAGTTTTGCTATAGTTCAGGTTCAGTTTCTAGGCATTTATCAACTGGGCATGGCGCAAACTATCGGAGAAGGAGCAGAGCAGGCCGGGGAAAACCATWAAAAAAAAGTACACGCCCTCCTAAAACTGGTTATAACTCATTACTTTTTTGATATTATTAAGATTCTAACAACGACAATTTGTTAAATAGACTTATTCAAGGAAAGTCAAGGACAAGGGAGACATGACTTAAAAAATGGCAGAGTAATTAAACATTTAAATTAGTTTTTGATGATTATGATGCTCTCTGCCTTCCGTGTTAATATACACAATCACAAATAAATCCATTAATATTTCATTTAGGGAGGTCATGAAACAAATTATACAAGGACATTTATTTCAAAAGAACAGAATAGCATGTTTTGAGTTGTATTTATCCGTGCTTCGTAGCCAAGGCTATGGCTGCAACATGTCTAGCAGACATCCCAGGCCCTGCCCTTCCACAGTCAACACACATATTTAACAGTAAGAATATATTGTAATAACCCAATGGCTATTGTTGATTGTCACTAGTAGCCTACTCACATGAGGATGGAACCATGGTTATTCTAGGAAGAAGTTACATGTTAAAAACAGACCATCCAAAAGGAAGCCGATTCTAGATGTAATATTGGATTGGAGATGCTTAATGCCTTATGTGAGTCTGGAAGGAGAGTTTACAGTCTAACCAGACACCTAGGTATTTGTAGTTGTCCACATATTCTAAGTCAGAACTGTCCAGAGTAGTGATGCTGGACGGGCGGGCAGGTGCGGGCAGCGATCGGTTGAAGCGCATGTATTTAGTTTTACTTGCAGTTGGAGGCCACGGAAGGAGTGTTGTATGGCATTGAAGCTTGTCTGGAGGTTAGTTAGCACAGTGTCCAAAGAAGGGCCAAAGGTATACAGAATGGTGTCGTCTGCGTAGAGGTGGACCTGAGAATCACCAGCAGCAAGAGCTCATCATTGATGTAAACAGAGAAAAGAGTTGGCCCYAGAATTTAAGCCTGTGGCACCCCCATAGAGACTGCCAGAGGTKCGGAAAACAGGCCCTCCGATTTGACACACTGAACTCTATCAGAGAAGTAGTTGGAGAACCAGGTGAGGCAATCATTTGAGAAACCAAGGKAGTTGAGTCTGCCGATAAGAATGTGGTGATTGACAGAGTCAATCAATCAACCCTGATAGGGTATAGCAATAAAAATGTCTTGCTTGCATGGACCTCTTTAGGATGGTATTAACAAAGTGCTATCTGGTAGACTCCTTGCTTATTTGTCAATGCACACTGTGCAGGTCATCAGTCTCTTCATTCTCAATTCAACAATTGATAATATTGTCACCTATCAGACTATTGTCAATATAATTAATAGGCCACATCTATTATTATGTTTTATTTATATGTGTGAAATTCGTTTCAATATAGTATAGGTGTAGTTTGGATGGGCCAGTTGGGCGTTCTCATCTTATTTTATTATTTACAGTCTGTGCTTCTGGATCAATCAATACATTTTCTGACTGATTAGAATTTGTTGTCCTGTGATTTCTTATGACCTATTTTAGTGCATTCATTTAGCAATTTATTATGGAATATTTATACAATTTAAATAGCAACGGTCAGAATGATGTCACAGGCATTCTAGTAGTTATGGAATTCCGTCACTCTGAGGGTTAAAAAATGTCCAATGACTTCTTCACCTTTTGGTGCTTGGGAACCGCTAATGATCCGATCTAATTTAAAGTGCTTAAGTACATCTAGTAGTAGAACAAAAATACTCCATGCAGTCCAGGTCTATTATGTACTGTAGAATGATTACCTCCCAGTACTGCCAACACTGTATCAGCCATCCACACATGAATGCACACACACACACACACACACACACACACACACACACACACACACACACACACCACACAACACATCCCTTTAACCCCAACCCCCCATCCACACACACACACACACACACATTTCCAGTAAGCGTGCCAGGAAGGCATCAATGAAAGTTTTTTATTTTCTTGTCTATGAGAGCTACAACCAGCGAGTCAATGGGGGTATTTGATTTGAGCTGCAGTAAAGAGGTAATTGAGGTGTTGTGAAGAGAGCGCAGTTGCAATTTCTGGAAATTCACCTCTCTAATGAGGAGCATTAGCCCACTCACCACCCATCATAGAAGAGCTGCAAACTGGCCCATTCACCCGCCACAGAGGAGCTGCAAACAGGTCTGTGGCAAACGATGGAGTGGGGTAGGTGGGGGGAAGGAGGATGGACAGGTTGTCTACATAGTAATGCTTTTTTAGAGGGTTTCTGTCAAGTGGAAGGACCACAATCTTAAACCCTTTTCTCAATAGGGGGGCGCTATTTTCACTTTGTAAAAAATCGTGCCCAAATTAAACTGCCTCGTACTCTATTCTAGCTCCACAATATGCATATTATTATTACTATTGGATAGAAAACACTCTCAAGTTTCTAAAACCGTTTGAATTATATCTGTGGTAAAACAGAACTCATTTTGCAGCAAACTTCCTGATAGGAAGTGAAAAATCTGAAATCGAGGCTCTGTTCCAGTGCTTCCTATTAATTTGCCTGAAATCTATGGATATACATGCACTGCATACGCCTTCACTAGATGTCAACAGGCTGTGAGAGGTGGAATGGGGTGTCTAGCTTGATCTGAGGCCGAACAAGAGCTTTTGGAATGACGTGTCTGGAAATTTCATTGTCTTCGAAGGCGCGAGAAGGAACCCCAGATTGCCTTCTGAAAAGCTTTCGGTATACACGTTAGATATCTCCGGCTCTGATTTTATTTGATAGATGTGAATAAACATCATAAAGTAGTTTTTTTCAACCGAGTTGTATCAGTTTATTGAACGTTTACTGCGAGTTTTGGAATTTTCTTTTCTTTGCGTCATGTGAAGGTGGGCACGTTTGCGCCACGTGGCTAGCTATGGTTGCTAATTCGACAGGAGAAGAGGACATTCTAAAACCAAACAACAATATTCTGGACAAAGGACTCCTTGTACAAGATTCTGATGGAAGCTCAGCAAAAGTAGGAACCATTTATGATGTTATTTCATATTTCTGTGGAAAATGTTTAGTCATATTTTCCGCCCTTATTGTGGGCGCTGTCTCGCTATAACGTAAGCTGTATGTCGTACTAAAGTTATTTTTTAAAATCTAACACAGCGGTTGCATTAAGAACTAGTGTATCTTTCATTTGCTGTACAACATGTATTTTTTAGTAAAGTTTATGATGAGTTATTTGATTAGATTAGGTGACTGTCCAAAATATCTCCGGAGAATTTTGTGCATTTTYWCTACGTATTCACATTGTAAAACCACGATTTGTACCGCTAAATATGCAAATTTACACTTTGTTTCTTATTCTATTAAAAAGAAGATGTATTTATATCACGCTGCGCCTTGGTCCTCTCTTTCACCTAACGACGATCGTGACATTTAGTGTCGTTTCATTGCATAAGCGTTGAATGTATAATGATGTCCATTATGTTCACGTTTCATGTCTAACCAATGGGGGTGACCACAGCTGAATTAGCAGCTGACTGCATCCTGACTGGGTTCAGCTCAGGTCAGTACTGTACATTGACCCCTACTGTGTAGATTAGAACAGTTAATACCAGACCGAAATTTGGTGCTTTGATGCAGATTCCCATTGGAAATTATAGCTACCATCGCTCTATTAAACATTGCAGTCCATACATACATTGCAGTATGATAATCCATAAGTGACAGTGCACTGTGTACAGTGCATTAGGAAAGTATTCAGACCCCTTGACTTTTTCCACTTTGTTAGGTTACAGCCTTATTCTAAAATGGATTAAATCGTTTTTTCCCCTCATCAATCTACACACAATACCCCATAACGACAAAGCAAAAAGAGTTGTAGAAATGTGTGCTTCCAATTTTTTTTTTTAACTAAACTATTACATTTACATAAGTATTCAGATCCTTTACTCAAGACTTTGTTGAAGCACCTTTGGCAGTGATTACAGCCTTGAGTCTTCTTGGGTATGACGATACAGTTTTGGCACACCTGTATTTGGTGAGTTTCTCCCATTCTACTGTGAAGTTTGTCTCAAGCTCTGTCATGTTGAATGGGGAGCGTTGGTGCACAGCTATTTTCAGGTCTCTCCAGAGATGTTCGATCGGGTTCAAGGATTTTCAGAGACTTGTCCTGAAGCCACTCCTGTGTTGTCTTTGCTGTGTGCTTAGGGTCGTTGTCCTGTTGGAAGGTGAACCTAAACCCCAGTCTGAGGTCCTGAGCGCTCTGGAGCAGGTTTTCATCAAACTCTAGAGCTCTGTCAGAGTGACCATTGGGTTCTTGTTCACCTCCATGACCAAGGCCCTTCTCCCCCGATTGCTCAGTTTGGCCAGGCAGCCAGCTCTAGGAAGAGTCTTGGTGGTTCCAAACTTCTTCCATTGAAGAATGGAGGCCACTGTGTTCTAGGGGACCTTCAATGCTGCAGAATTGTTTGGTACCCTTCCCCAGATCTGTGKCTCTACACAATCCTGTCTCAGAGCTCTGTGAACAATTCCTTCGACCTCATGGCTTGGTTTTTGCTCTGACATACACAGTCAACTGTGGGTCCTTATATAGATAGGTGTGTGCCTTTCCAATCCAATCAATTGGATTTACCACAGGTGGAATCCATTTAAGTTGTAGAAACATCTCAAGGATGATCAATGGAAACAGGATGAACCTCAGCTCAATTTTGTGTCTCATAGCAAAGGGTCTGAATACTTAAAGGTATCTGTTTTTTTTTACATTTGCAAAAATGTCTAAAAAACTGTTTTTGCTTTGTCATTATGGGGTATTGTGTGTAGATTGCTGATGATTTTTTTTACTTAATCCATTTTAGAATAAGGCTGTAACGTAACACAATTTGGAAAAAGTCAAGGGGTCTGAATACTTTCCGAAGGCACTGTGTATCAGAGTGGATTACAGACGCTACTACAAACATGCTGTAGTATAGTATAGCACATCTGTTGAGATTGGAAAGTGTTCACAGCAGGCTTTGATGAGATGAGAAAGCCACGCATTAAGAAGACCTCCTTCCAATATTTGACATAAATCCTTTGAAGCTGCATAAACATTTGCTTTACTGGTATCATTAAAAAACAAAAAGAGACTAAACAATGAAGGTCAGCCCCTACGACTTGAGTGACAATTGAAGCATAAACATTACACCTGTCAGCTCGTTATAGAGGTTTCATTTCAGTCAGGGAATGAGGGAAGCCTGGATCGGGAGACATGCGCAGGCAGCTAGCTGCCTTATACATCCAGAGTTAATAGCTTGCCCTTCTGCATGTACTCCCTGTATTCATGTCTGCTCTGTGAACACAGAGAAGCTGTCAGGAGTTACCAGTTCCATTACCCACTGAATCCTCTAACAGGGGTGCACACTTGTTGATTAACACTGACATGAATTTCAGGAGGGAGGGAGGGAGGGATAGATGAGTAGGGCAAAGGCGGGGGTTATCAAAGTACTAAAGGACATGAAAAGGGTGCTTTCAAACGGATTAAATCAGTTCAGCATCTGATTATCCAACTTTCCTCACTACTAAACTTGTTTTCTTAGAATTAAGCATTTATTTTCTAGATTGTTGAGGGCCAGTTGATAACATTGGACACCAGTAAATGCCGAGGGGAGGTAAAGAAATTTGACCTTCGATAGCGAGACTTATGGAAATCAATCGATTAAATGTTGAGTTGACTAATCATCTTTGGTCTGGCAGTGTCACGTTTGTCATAAGGAGTAGACCAAGATGCAGCGTGGTATGTTTCCATCCTTTATTTTGGAATAGAAAACTTCAAAGAACGAAACGAACAGTGAAGCTAGAATAATGCTCACAGGCAACTATACATAGACAATATCCCACAAAGCACAATGGGAAAATGGCTACCTAAACATGACCCCGAATCAGAGACAACGATAAACAGCTGCCTCTGATTGGGAACATAGACATAGAAATATAATTCACCTAGATAACCCACCTTTAAAATCGCACCCGACCTAACCAACACAGAGAATAAAAGCTCTCTATGGTCAGGGCGTGACAGTATCACCCCCCCAAAGGTGCGGACTCCGGCTGCAAAACCTGACTCAATAGGGGAGGGTCCGGGTGGGCATCTGCCGTCGGGGGTGGCTCCGGTGTGGGGCGAAGTACCCACTCCACTCGTGAACACATCACCGGAGGAACCGGACCGTGGCTCGTTGCCGGAAGAACCGGACAGTGGGTTGTAGCCAGAGGAACAGGACCGTAGATCGTCGACGGGGACTCCGGACTGAGAACCACCCCTGGAGGCTCCGGACCGTGAAACGTCGCCGGAAGCTCCGGACTGGGAACTGTCGCCCGAAGCTCCGGACTGGGAACTGTCGCCCGAAGCTCCGGACTGGGATCTGTCGCCCAAAGCTCCGGACTGGGATCTGTCGCCGGAAACTCCGGACTGGGAACTGTCACAGGAAACTCTGGACTGTGGAGGCACACTGGAGGCCTGATGCGTGGGACCGGTACAGGTGGCACCGGGCTGATAACATGCACCTCAGGACGAGTGCGGGGAGGAGGCACAGGACGTACTGGACTGTGGAGGCGCACTGGAGGCCTGATGCTTGGGACTGGTACAGGTGGCACCGGGCTGATGACACGCACCTCAGGGCGAGTGCGGGGAGGAGGCACAGGACGTACTGGACTGTGGAGGCGCACTGGAGACACAGTACGTATGGCCGGCGCAGGATATACTGGGCCGAGTGCGGGGAGGAGGCACAGGACGTACTGGACTGTGGAGGCACACTGGAGGCCTGATGTGTGGGACCGGTACAGGTGGCACCGGGCTGATGACACGCACCTCAGGGCGAGTGCGGGGAGGAGGCACAGGACGTACTGGACTGTGGAGGCGCACTGGAGACACAGTACGTAGAGCCGGCGCAGGATATCCTGGACCGAGGAGGCGTACTGGAGACCAGGAGCGCTGAGCCGGCACAACCCGTCCTGGCTGGATGCTCACTTTCGCACGGCAAGTGCGAGGAGCTGGCACAGAACGCACCGAGCTGTGGATGCGCACTGGAGACACATTGCGTATCTCCGCAAAACATGGTGCCTGACTGGTCCCACGCTCCTCACGGCGACTGTCTTGCTCCAGACACCAAAACATCCACTCTACCTCATCACTCCCCTCAACTATCTCACAATACTCCTCGCTCAGTCCATCCCAATATTCCTCTTCGCTCTTAGACTCGCACCTCGGCTTCGCCAACTAACCCGTGTGCTCCCCCCCCAAAAAATCTGGGGCTGCCTCTCGAGCTTCCGTCGTGGTCGTGAACTTCGGAGTTGCCGTTGATCCTCCTGCGTCTGCTTCCATGGATGGCTTTCGTCTCCTGCCATTATCTCCTCCCAAGTCCAGGATGTCTTCTCCTCCTGGCCACGCTGCTTCGCCTGTTTGTGGTGTGATCTTCTGTCACGTTCGTCATAAGGAGTAGATCAAGATGCAGCGTGGTATGTTTCCATCCTTTATTTTGGAATAGAAAACTTCAAAGAACAAAACGAACAAACGAAACGTGAAGCTAGAATAATGCACACAGGCAACTATACATAGACAAGATCCCACAAAGCATAATGGGCAAATGGCTACCTAAATATGATCCCCAATCAGAGACAACGATAAACAACTGCCTCTGATTGGGAACCATARTAGGCCAACAGACTCATTTCAGCTCGTTTCATCTTGTTCTTGATKCKATGTCTCGTTTTGAGGTGTTTTGACTGATTTCATGTCAATGCTAATTTGGCTAAAATTGGCTAGCTAGCTAACCAAAAACMAACAATGTATTTGAGACAACAAGTCATTGTGCAAATGTATTTGTTTTCAATAAACATTGGAGATGAAATACATCTTACATGTTGTCGACAATCTCAGCCAACCAATCCGTCTATTGGTCATGGGGGACTCCTTAAACTACCATTGATGGAATTGCGTTTATGTTGAACAAAGTTCACCACAATTCACTTTCATGGAGAGAGCTTTTATTAACTTTAAAAAAATCTCTAGTATCACTTGTAACTATTACTACACTGCGCTATGTCAAGGTGCTACCTGTTCTAGTGAAAGTGGCACTCACGAAAGAGAGTAGAGTTCCACTCAGATCTTATGTTTTGTTTTATATTCACAATAACTTTTTATATTCTTGTTTACCTCTTTCTCTCTCTGAGAGGTACACAGTTACCATGTGTTCATCCTGAAGGAAAGTCTCTTTTGTGTTGCTCTGATTGATGATGCTGTGATATCGCAGGAAGACAACAGACAAATTTCTGCAATAATTTAGGTACATTATAGCTTATTTTCCTCTWAATTTTTGTGTATAGACAGGCACATGTGATTATGATGTGAAACTCATTTACTCTGTCACGGGGCTGTGGGATCTCAAAATTAGACGAAGGCACTGGAGACATTTTGTGCGCTTTTGTGCGCATAAAGACAGCCAATGTCACAAATTAGCTCTGATGTCTCGGATTCAGGTTGCCAAAGCCTGTTAATGTGCAACTTTCACGTGAGCTT
This sequence comes from Salvelinus sp. IW2-2015, assembly GCF_002910315.2. Lineage (NCBI taxonomy): Eukaryota > Metazoa > Chordata > Actinopteri > Salmoniformes > Salmonidae > Salvelinus > Salvelinus sp. IW2-2015. The sequence continues at coordinate 38,184,874 of NC_036855.1, read as the reverse complement.
GAAAGACAGCAGCAACTAGCGAGGAGAAATCTTATGAAGTTCTTATGAATCTTATGAAGGCCAGACCCCCTGGCAGATCTGGTCCCCCCCAATGTTGACTCCATGGCTACGGCCTTGGGACTCAGGGCTGTAAATAAATAAGAAAAACAGAAAAACACTGGCGTCTAGGTTTCACACAAGACAAATATTTAATAAATTTAATAAATAAGCATTGTAAAGGTGAGATGTACAGTCGTGGCAAAAAGTTTTGAGAATAATACAAATATTAATTTTCAAAGTTTGCTGCTTCAGTGTCTAGATATTTTTGTCAGATGTTACAATGGAATACTGAAGTATAATTACAAGCATTTCATAAGTGTAGGCTTTTATTGACAATTACATGAAGTTGATGCATAGTCAATATTTGCAGTGTTGACCATTCTTTTTCAAGACCTCTGCAATCTGCCCTGGCATGCTGTCACTTAACTTTCGGGCCACATCCTGACTGATGGCAGCCCGTTCCTGCATAATCAATGCTTGGAGTTTGTCAGAATTTGTGGGTTTTTGTTTGTCCACCCGCCTCTTGAGGATTGACCACAAGTTCTCAATGGGATTAAGGTCTGGGGAGTTTCCTGGCCATGGCCATTTCCTGGCCAAAATATCAATGTTTTGTTCTCCGAGCCACTTAGTTATCACTTTGCCTTATGGCAAGGTGCTCCATCATGCTGGAAAAGTCATTGTTCGTCACCAAACTATTCCTGGATGGTTGGGAGAAGTTGCTCTCGGAGGATGTGTATTTACCATTCTTTATTCATGGCTGTGTTCTTAGGCACAATTGTGAGTGAGCCCACTCCCTTGGCTGAGAAGCAACCCCACACATAAATGGTCTCAGGATGCTTTACTGTTGGCATGACACAGGACTAATTGTAGCGCTCACCTTGTCTTCTCCGGACAAGCTTTTTTCCGGATGCCCCAAACAATCGGAAAGAGGATTCATCAGAGAAAATGACTTTACCCCAGTCCTCAGCAGTCCAATCCCTGTACCTTTAGCAGAATATCAGTCTGTCCCTGATCTTTTTCCTGGAGAGAAGTGGCTTCTTTGCTGCCCTTCTGGATATCAGGCCATTCTCCAAAAGTCTTCGCCTCACTTTGCGTGCAGAGGCACTCACACCTGCCTGCTGCAATTCCTGAGCAAGCTCTGTACTGGTGGTGCCCCGATCCCACAGCTGAATCAACTTTAGGAGACGGTCCTGGCGCTTGCTGGACTTTCTTGGGCGCCCTGAAGCCTTCTTCACAACAATTGAACCGCTCTCCTTGAAGTTCTTGATGATCCGATAAATGGTTGATTTAGGTGCAATCTTACAAGAGAGGAGACTAGATCTTTGTCCCCATGTGCAGTTGCAAACCGTAGTCTGGCTTTTTATGGCAGTTTTGGAGCAGTGGCTTCTTCCTTGCTGAGCGGCCTTTCAGGTTATGTTGATATGGACTCATTTTACTGTGGATATAGATCCTTTTGTACTGTTTTTTCCAGCATCTTCACAAGGTCCTTTGCTGTTGTTCTGGGATTGATTTGCACATTTCGCACCCAAGTACGTTCACCTCTAGGAGACAGAACAAGTCTCTTCCTGAGGCGGTATGATGGCTGAGTGGTCCCATAGTGTTTATACTTGCGCACTATTGTTTGTACAGATGAATGTGGTACTTTCAGCATTTGGAAATTGCTCCCAAGGATGAACCAGACTCGGAGGTCTATCATTTTTTCTGAGGTCTTGGGCTGATTTCTTTAGATTTTCCATGATGTCAAGCAAGAGGCACTGAGTTTGAAGGGAGGCCTTGAATACATCCACAGGTAACCTCCAATTGTCTCAAATATGTCAATTAGCCTATCAGAAGCTTCTAAAGCCAATGCATAATTTTCTGGAATTTTCCAAGCTGTTTAAAGTCCCAGTCAACTTAGTGTATGTAAACTTCTGACCCACTGGAATTGTGATAGTGAATTATAAGTGAAATAATCTGTCTGTAAACAATTATTGGAAAAATTT